>NC_044911.1:6567048-6804873 GCF_001633185.2 Quercus lobata | reverse complement strand
AACCATCATATTAATATATGAAATTACTTTCAACGGATACCATGTTCTTCAAATTGCCACTAAAATAAAAAAATTTAGAACTGTCATACAATTCTCCAAATATGTTATAGTAACCACGAACTGAAAATTGTCCCCCCCTTGGGTACAATACCCAATGGGAATCATCAAGAGTCAGATGGTGTAGAAGGTGGAACAGGACGTCTATAGTGAGCTAAGTCCGCTCGCATAGCTCCAACCTCGGCAAGAAGACCATGTAGAAGCTGACCATGGGCTGCCTGAGTCGTCATAATGGTCTCCATCATAGCATGAAGAGAGGGAGGAAGAGGGCATGTATGTGCTGCATCAACAGTGTCAACATCTATCTCATCATCACCATCCTCGGCAACAACAGATGTGGGATCCCCATGCATGTCCTCATCTTGAACATCTCCAGTAGTAGACCGTACTCGTGGTCTGTTGGATGGACCAACACTGAGGTCGACAACCTTCTTTTGGGCAGTTCGCTGTTTCAGAAATTTGGCTCCTATAGGGGCTTGGATGTGAACCAACTCGTGGGAAGGAAAGTTCTTTAATCCTAAATATTTGAGGACCCTATGGATGAGAACTGGGAAAAACAAAGCATGCCTCTTATACTTGCTCCTACGCACCTTGACAATGGTTTCGATGAAAAGGGAAGGAAAACAAATGGAACTATTGGTGACAAGGGCGTAAAGCAAGATACACCTGTCTACAGGGATTGTATGGATATGAGAGATAGGGAAAATGTTGTGACAAGCTATCCTAAAGAAGATATAATTAAGCTCAGTCAACTCACTTGAGCTAATACTTCGGCCAGAATCCCGATTGTTTGATTGTCCACAAAGAACATCCATAACATCATCAATACGAGGAGACATAGAGTTTGGATAAGTAGGTGTACAAATTATAGGTACATCAAGGGCTTTAGATACGTGCTCCCTAGTTATTGTAAACGGTACACCACGTATGGACGATGTCACCTTGTGACCACCAAGATCCTCATGCACCGATAGATTCAAATAGAATTCTCTAATCAAGTCAGCTGGAGGGGGTTGTATGTATGTACATAGGGACAGCCAATGCCTAGACTGTAGATTCTCACGAACAAAAGGATGCAGTTCCTGTAAATTGATTTGCCTTTCTCCCCAAATACGCCTACACTTAATCAAGGTTTCAAAGGTTTGCTCATTTTCTGGCGTGAGGAACCTTAATTGATCAAACACCACTTCAGGTTCGGATGCAGCTTTGCATTTTCCCCTCTTAGTCCTCTTCGGACCCATAACTAATCGATGGTCAGTAGTGCAAACACGATCAGCTCACACAAAAACAGAACCAAAATGAAGTTTGAAGCAGAGAACAAAAATTGAAGAGTAACCAGCTACCATGTGTAGAAAATCATGCACACAATATACTGTCTACAGCAGTTTACAACAACACAATGAAAAAACAATATTCTTATTCACGGGTTGTTTAGTTGGTGCAATAATTGTAATGCATTTTGGTCCGAGTCAATAATTTGAAGTTAGAGACCTAGAGTATATAACAGAAGTCTTATCATATAGGAAACATACAAGTGGATTTAGGAACTGACATATATCATACCATTGTAGCTACATGTAGTAATTTTCACCAGCTTCTACAAAAAACAGAAAATAAATTGCACAATGTACAGTTCAGACATACAACCAGCATATATCTATACCACACACATATGGAGCCACTGGCAAGTTCATTTTGTGGAAGGAAGACAACCTATGACATAGGCAACCTTACTAACAACAATGCATTTGACTAGGCAAACACCCAATTTCATCACAATCTTCATAGACATAGACATAGAAGTGTGAAGCATCAAAATGCAAAATTTGAGAATAATGCACCAACAATGTGTAATTTCAAAGACAGCAACCGTTAAAAGAGTCTTACTATGTAAAATCCTCGACGAATTTGCGCGGGAAATTGTGGGTTTTAGCCGGATGAAGCGAGAGCAATCGAAGATGTAATTTCGGACAGCTGCAAGTTCTGCAGAACTGGGGAAGACTTAATAAAAATGGGTAATAGAATGTAATGTCCATATAACTCGATTTTCAGTAAATCGAGTTACATGCAATCAAATTTTCAGCACAAGGGCTTACACATAAACCGACTCTCCGTAAATCGAGTTATGTGTAGCACAAATAACAAGAATCCAATTAATGTTGGAACGGCTTTCTCATAACTCGATGTTACAGAAAACGAGTTAATTTCAAATAACTCGATTATACATAACTCGAGTTATTTTTCTGGGCCCCCAGATATTTGGACTGGTCCAGATGCAGTCCAAGACGAATCGAAGTTTAAAGGTAGGCCTGCCACAATACTCGATTCCACTTAAATCGAGTTCTGTGCAGTGGACACTCACAAGAATTCAAATTCCTCGAGATTTGGAAAATCGAGTTACGTTGTATACATGCACCCACCCAGCCCATATATTTGGACTGGTCCAGATGCTTTTGCAACACTATTGTTATTTATTTTCCCCTTATATTCATCCTTGCTTTTGCAACACTATTGTTCTTTTGAAGGACTACTGCAACAAAAAAAAAAAAAAATATCATCCATTTTGTGTAGATTTGATTTCAATATAATTTAATTATCTTATCCAGAAGCATGAGTATGCTCTCTCGAATTTTAATGTTTTTGTACATGCAGGGAGCTTGGCATTGGAATAGTTCCATACAGTCCTCTTGTTCGTGGTTTTTTAGCTGGCAAAGGAGCCGTGGAAAATTTGGCTGCAAATAGCGTATTGGTACATATTTCACCAGTATTTTGTGTTATTCATTTGTAAGATACAAAGATTTTTCAGGAAACAATGATATTTTTCTTTGAGCAACGATTCATCAAGTTCATTGAAGAAAACAGTACCTATTTTAGTCCTTGCAGTTTACAAGAAGTTCCAACTTCATCTATAACATTTGAAAAATTGCTACCAAGTGAAATTTTGAAAATTTAGCTATCAAGCTTTTCAATTTGCCACATTATATTGATTGACACAATTGATGGATTAACTTCTCACTTATTTTTTAAACATCTAAATTTGCAAACATCAAAAATAATGACTAACCTATGTTGCACATGGTGTTATTGTATTAAAGTGTTACAATATATACAAAACATACAACAATGTCATCTAAAAAGAACAAAATCCTATAGCAATAACAATGTTGACCCCCCTAAAATAAAATCCAAGAGTCGCCATTCAATGTAATATAATTGAATGACATGCAAAAAGGCCAAAATCCAAACAAAAGCGCAGAAAAAAAATACAGCATCACATTCATTTTAAAATACATATGAAAGTTCATCATAGTAATTAAAACTTTTCCAAGAGTGAAACTCTAAACATCACAAAAGTACCCAATCAATAAAGTTGCAAACTGGGATGAACAAAATAGGGATGAATAGTAAAGTTGCAAAGTAAACACACTCTGAACATCACATAATATTATCATCACTTTGCATCCACCCTAACCACTTAGTCTTGGCACTTGAAAATGTGGACGTTGAACAGAACACCGTCCCTCATAATCAGCTCAAATACGCAAACATCTCCTACTTGCAAACTATTTTCCCTCACAAATGCAGTCCAACCAGCTGATACGACACATGATGAACCCCCACGTCGTTCATAAATGTATAGCTTCACAGGCCATAATCGGTCCACAATCTGGAGCTTGACAGGGAGTATACTTGCTTTGGTGTAGTCCTTGGTAAACCCGTCTCTTGGTAAGTAGTTGATAATGTCTTGGGGTAAACTCTGTACAAGGAACAATAATATATATTTAACAAATATATTCCAGCAACAAGTATCTATTTGATCTACATCTTTTCACCTAAAAACACAAATAAGAAAAAATAATTCCAAACAAAATGTCCAGCCACAAGTATCTAGTGTGACAATCTTTCTAATTGATCTATGAAAAATGATAGTTAATGGGAGTTGCATTTCTAAATTACAAAAATATTCCATTTTAGTGAAGCTAAAAGCTTACCGCACGATCCTTGCCATTAACGTAGGATGGACGCATGATAACAGTGAAAAGGGGATTTTCTGATGTAAAAGCATTGGCTATAACAAGATTTTTAGCTACACCACCGTCTTTCTTAGGATGGGCTGATCCTGAAAGAAGTTGAAAATACGAAGTCATGCACATAAAATTAATAGAGCAGAAGCTAAACAAATCAACCACTTGCTTACAAAAGTGTAACATTCAAACCTGAACCCTCTCCCCTATAAAAGTGTTTGATGATTTCAACAGAGCTGTCATCACTCTCATCATCTTCGATCCTATGAACTTGGAGTTCGTCGTCTAAAGTATAGTCTATTTCTGTTGCAGTGGCATCAAATATGAGTACATGAAACTGTGAATTTCCTTCATATTTGAAAACCAGCAAGTGGCCCACGGCTACACCATGAGAGCTTGCAAATTCGGACCAACCATTTTGAAACCAAACCCCCCCAGCATGTTGTGTCAACTTGACTTTCCATTTTCTACCATTTGGAATAGTGAGAAAGGCCATATCTGACAGGTCCACTCCAAATTTCTGCACGAACTTATCTAGAATCCGCTGTAAAAAGAATCTCCATAACATAAATGCAGGCTAGGGAAATAAACACATGCAATCAATCCTTATACACAATGCTAGAAAATAAAAGTTTGAATGATGGCAGAATACTTCTTAGTTACAGCCCCCCACCCCCACACAAAAAAGAAAAGAAAATCAAACAAAATAAAATGTAATCCAGCCCAGTTATATTTAATAGCTATAACAGTAACAAATCTTATGAATTTTGAAACCAAATTATACAACCTAATCTTATAACCAAAATAACCATCAACAGCTGTCAACATTTTACATTTCTCTGTTGTTGTTGAAATGTAAAAAATTTTGGGGAAATGTTGTATTTTGATAATGTGTCTGTGATTTGGTTTTGGGGTGTTGGGGAAACATTGAAGATGACCCACTTTTGTTTATGGGCAGGATTTGGATTTAGACGTACTAATTTTTGCCACTTAGCCACTTCATAAGTTTGTGAACTCTAAAAAACAAATGATAAAAAGAGTGAACGATTTCTATATCCTAGTTTGATCCCAGGACACAGTTTCACAGTTTAAATGGAGTTATACATCTGTGGTGACCCTATAAGCCCAATCACATTTTCAAGAAAATGCCATCAGCATGTGCTCTGTATTTATTTTTCCTCAGTCTCTACCATGCGCTTATCCCTGTTTCATTTTTTGTTCATATAAAAGTGTACGATGCAAAAGTACTCTGTTATGTGACTGTGTTCTTCTTAAAGTGTAACCTATGTATTGCAAAATGAAAGTTTTTCTGACTACATGTAACAAATGTACATTTTTTCAAGAATCACAAATAAAGAAGATGAAGTGTACGAAGTGTATAATTAGCATATGATTTTCAGAGGAATCTAGTTTATAAATTTGAGCATACTTACAAGCTTTCCTTCTTGAACAGCATTCGGCAGAATAATCTTGAAAAAGTGTGGGGACCGATCAGCAGGACCATCGTCGTTGTCTCTCCGCCATTGAGATGCCATTTTTCTGGTTCTCCAAACTTTCGCTGAGAAGAAGTTGAACAGTTGCTGCTTCGTACGTTTGACCACTAAATAGTGGGGTGGTCATACACATAACCCGATTATTAATAAATCGAGTTATGTGTACTGGGACTAAAAGGAGTCCATGCTGTGCACAGTATCTCAGAGGAATCCATGTTGTGCGTGGTGGTTTGTAAGGAACTCCATTTCAAGTAACTCGATATCCTGAACATCAGGTTAAAGTATAATTACTCGATACTACAGAAATCGAGTTTAATTGGACTGGTCCCGAGGCAGTCCAAGAGGAATCTAACTGTAGATGTGTCCTCAACGTATCTCGATGTTACAGATCTCGAGTTTTCTCCACATAACTCGGTAATACGTAACCCGAGTTACGGTGACCAGGCTTCCCCACCCAGCCCAGATAATTGGACTGGCCCAGAGGCAGTCCAAGAGGAATCTAAGTGTAGAGATGTTATTTGCAACGTATCTCGATGCTAAAATATCGAGTTATTTTGAACATAACTCGGTAATGCCTTAATCGAGTTACGTTGACTGGCTTCCCGAACCAGCCCAGGTATTTGGACTGGTCCAGAGGCAGTCCAAGAGGAATCTAAGTGTGCACGGTCTTCAACGTATCTCGATTCTGTAGATATCGAGTTATTTTCAACATAACTCGGTAATAACTTAATCGAGTAATACCTGGACTGCCTTCCCGACCCAGCCCAGTTATTTGGACTGGTCCAGAGGCAGTCCAAGAGGAATCTAAGGGTGCACAATGGTCTTCAACGTAACTCGGTACCCTATAAATCGAGTTATGTTGAACGTAACTCGGATCTAGAGAAATCGAGTAACCCAGATACTTGACAATTGAATATGGATACAGTCGTAGGGGATGGAAAATGGACTACTACGTAACTCGTTATCTAGAAAATCGAGTTTCATTTAGTATAACCTTTCTTCTTGTAGTTTTGCTTTCGACTTGCACTGTTCACACCCATTCAGTATTGTGCTTATTCATAGTAAAAGTGGACCTGCTGACAACCATGCTGTGAACAACAAGTCATCCATACAAATCATAACCAACCACATCCATCAGTAACATTCCCCCATTTGCATTACGCGAATAAAAAAATCATCCATATATACAAGCTTATTTGTAAGTAAAGACATACTATGCATTTAAATCAGTTGATGTACAAAAATAAAAAGTTCCATTTCTGCATTTTAAACATTCTTCACAATTGTAAGTTGAAACTTGGACAGCATCCGCCAACAATGGTTTTAGGCAAACATAGAGTCATAGCATTTGAGTGACACCTTCTTTTTGTTCTTTTCAGAAGTTGCCTCCTTTCTGAGGAGTAGCCAACACAGAAATTAGTATACAACCCATGGTAATTAATAAATTGAATTGACAAATATAGAAGAGCATTCAGGCTTGCCTGCTTAAATGAGGAGCATCTACAGTTACACCTTGGCAACAATTACAAATCTGCAGCAAAACATATACAGTTAGGGGAATAGAGACCTCATGAATACTAGAATATGTACACGACAAACAATAAGATTGAAAGAACACCAAAACTAGGACAAAAGACTTGGAATGGTAATATGTAGGAGTTAAGACTAACTGCAACTACTTGAAGAAGTAATCACAAGATTGCCCAAAGTGGAGCTACATTTGATACAATGGTATTACTATCATGGTTCCGATCTACAAATTACTGCCCACATCTTAATTATAACTCATATAATGTAATATCTAAACATGTAAAGAAGAATAACTTATGTAATCCATGTTGTTAGTATGATTTGTAATTGTTACCTGCTACATAGCACCATGGCTTGTTGAAGCCACATTTCGAGTTGGACATGTACGACGGTTATGACCCTCTTGGCGACACAACCCACACTTCAACTTTGGTCCATTCTCAATCCACAATGAGGTTGGCAACTCCCTATCCTCGTCATCCATCTCATTGCGGATTCTCGTGGACTTGGGCCGACCTTTCTCACGGATCAACCGCTGGTTTGGCATCACGGTTCTCTTTTCTGCTGGCTCCGGCCATTCTAACCTATCTTTTAGTGGTTGGAATATAGGCTCATAGCTGTGATACCGTTCTTCAAGGCGGTAGAAATGATCCATATACTCAGTGGCATCATGGTTGTGTTTGGCACAAACTGCTATCAAGTGGGAACAAGGGATCTTGTTTGCTTCCCATTTGCCGCACGTGCATGTCATGTCTATGAGGGAAACCCTATGGGTGTGATCTCCCCCGCCAGTGTTCAACACTGAAGACTGTGTCTCCACTGTATATAATCGTTGTTGCGCACTCATCCTTCTAACAATATGGAGCTTCGCCTTCTCTTGATTTTCCTCGAAATTGTCATAGGCATATTTGCACCACACTTGCCCCTCTTCCAACTTCTCAAGGGTTTTGTTTCGACGTTCGTCAAAGTATGAGTTCACCTTGTAAAATGTAAACTTCACCATTGCAGTTATGGGCAAGCTACGTGCGCCCTTAAGTACCCCATTGAAGCACTCTGATAGGTTGGTTGTCATTGCCCCATATCGGTGCCCATGGTCATGTACAAGTGTCCACTTTTCTTGATTTACCTCCTTAAGATAGTCGTACGCAGCCGGGTTGACATTCTTGATGCAATCCATGGTGTTCTCAAACTTCCTAACTTGATTCGCAGTTGCTGCGTTCCATACCAAGTTCTTCAACGGCACACTATTGAAGTTAGTGTTAACATTGCTTACTAAATGGCGGAGGCAATACCGGTGATGGGTTAACGGTGGTTGCAAGTAGCCCCTAGTGGTGTCATCGAAGCATGATTGTATCCCACGATGCCTGTCGGATATTATACACAAATTGGTGCGGTCTGTAACATAGGTCAACAGGCATGCCAAGAACCATCCCCATGTCTCCGTGCTCTCGCTTTCGACAACGGCAAATGCGAGTGGATAAACCTCATTGTTACCATCTGTTGCCATTGCTATCAACAGCTTTCCTTTGTACTTGCCATAAAGGTGCGTTGCATCTATGCTTATCACCGGCCTGCAATGCCTAAACCCTCTAATACACGGACTGAAAGCCCAAAACGCGGAGTTGAATATACAAGTCCCCGGGACATGGGGGTCACACTTTAATGTGGTCACAGTATCCGGATCTGCATCAGACAATGCAGCTAGAAATCGTGGCAATTCTGCGTACGACTCGTCAAAATCCCCGTAAATACGTACAACTACCTTCTGTTTGGCTTCCCAAACCTTGTACATAGTTACATCATGCCCATGCCTTGCATGCAACATACTACGCAAGTCCCTTACCTTTCGGGTTAGGTCTTCCCGTACATACTTCTCAAGTGCAATGGAGATGAACTTTGAATCCATCATCCGCCCATCAGTTGGTAGCTGGAGGGATGAGCAACTATGAGGACCCTTACATGTACTAATAACCCACATCCCGTGCTTCTTGCTGCAATTGGCCCGAATTGACCACAGACATGCCTCATTCTTACACCGCACTACCAGCCTATTGGTGTCAGACTTGATGACCTTGTATTGCTTATTATGCTCCACAGAGTAGAGGGTCAACACATATTGAACAGAGGCTTTATTCTTGAATAGCATCCCCCTTGCTGGGTGGTCATCTTTATGCCAATTTGTAAGATGTCCTGTACCCAATGCAGGTGATGGGTCATTAATATTGTCCCATGTGTTTGATGTGAACCATTCTGGGATAGGAACTGTTGTAAGGCAATCCTCCTCGTTATTTTCGATCAGTGGTACATCTAAGACCTCCGCGTTGTCCACTGGTCCATCAATATCAATGAACTCTTCATACACATCTCGGCTGCCATCAATATCAATTCCGCCGTCCATATCAGCTTGGACATGCTCATATGTGTGAGTAGACCCTCCCACATCATGTGTATTGGTGGCGCCCACCACTTCGGTGTTGTCCAAATGATCAACCGCACTACATGGTTCATTATTGTAGGGGAAAGGCGTGGCATAGGCAAAGGGAGGATGCACGTCAACCGACAATGAGTGTGGCTCTTCCACCCCACTGGCATGTTGTGAACTTGCACTACCATGGAACCCAACAGCCTCAACAGTTACATACAAGTCAGACGCTATGAACTGGGGGGTCCGCTTAATCACTGCCCACATCATGTCCACGTCAGCATTGCAACCCAACGGATTTGAGTTGTAGACAACCTGAGTACTCACAAGTATCTGGGGGGCACGGTACACAATGGATATCTTATGTGACTCCTTGTCCAACCGTAGAGCTTCCATTATCTTCCGGTGCATTTTTCTCAAGTGTGTTCCCCATTTCAACTCAATGAACTTCTGCTTCACTGACTCGCCTTTATAGGACAGCCCATGCAAGTCATGGAAATATTGTTCCCCATCATAGTAAACGTAGAAGCAGTGACGACCCATGCCAGACCTGGATAAGGACAATTAATTGTGGTTATCATGCAGAAGATAGGGGGTTATGTTAATGCAACAGTAATTAATCTTTTACAGATGCACTATGATGCTATCCTAATTATAGGTGTACACACTTGATTCGTTTGGACACAAACATTGGCCTTTTAGGGGAGACATGCCACAACAAAGAATCAGGGTGTTTGTAATATCGCTTGGTAAGGATGCAATATGGAGTAGGAAAATGCAAACATGGTCAGTAAAACTTGTTCACCTCGCAGGCTTTCTTTTTCAGAACCCACACAGTAAAGACTTTCAGAACTGAAAGAGCCATACAATTTAAACCTCAGTATACATTACACAGCATTGTTAATATGTATGAATGAATGCATATGTCATCATATTAATTCACCGTACAATGTTTGTTTATATATATGTTTATTTAGAATGATTATATACATATTTCCCAAAAGAATTCTCAAAAATAATTATTATATACATTACTATATAAAACTCGACATATTTAGGAACAATATGTATACAATGTCACTATCACACACACACACACACACATAAGATTATTCTCACATAAGTCATAATAGTACTGTTATCTAATTAATCGTTTCTTGGACAATTTTTTCCAGGATTTTCAATGTATTAACAGTTTTTGCAATTCCTAACAAAATGTTTCAAAAAATTGGTGCCCTAAGCACATACATTATATGTAAACATACCTATACATGTGTGTGTGTGTATATATATATATATATATATACATGTGATCATATATGGGTAGGTAGCTTTGTTTATATTTACATATATTTGCATATACATAGGGACATACATGTATATATATATATATATGTGTGTGTGTGTGTGTGTGTGTGTGTGTGTGTGTGTATGTGTGTGTATATATATATACATATATTTGGGAATGCCACATATACATCTTATGATATGGGTAAGTACGTTTGTCTATATATACATATATCTATACATACATACATTTATGTATATATATACACACACATAATGTCAGAATGGTTGTAGAAAGCAATCCAAATTATAAGTTGTAATGTAAGTCAATCCATTTATAAGTAGTTATGTAAGTGAATATATACCTGTCAGGGAAGATATGCCAGAACAAAGAAGAAGGGGACCACAGCAACAGCACGCCTGGTGAGGATGCAATAATGACAAGGAAAATGGCAGAAGAGTTAGCAAACTTTGTTCACCTCATAGGCTTTCTTTTTCAGAGACCAGACAGTGAAGGTTTTCAACACAGATAGAGCCAGACACGTGCATGGATTCTGAAATGTGGGGAGGGGGACAACAAGACTCGATATTAAGGAAATCGATTTTATATAAAACTCGATACCACATAAATCGGGTTACCGTTGACAAGACTATTGAAATGACGGAGTTTCAGAAACTCGGTTAATAAGAAGTCGAGTTATATGTAACTCCGCATGCTATAACTCGATTTATATAGAATCGAGTTTTAGCCCCATTTCCTCTACAAAAGCCCACTTCACACGTTAGAAGGTGCAACCACATTCTAGTGCAAAGAATTCCCACCATTGCGTTTTTGTAGAGCAGGATGGGACGAACCTATGTTGTGTTTAACGGTCGTGTTCCAGGCATATACGACAGTTGGGTAGATGCGAGTAGACAAGTTCATAAATTCCCAAATGCCAATCATAAATCATATAAAGATCGAAGGGAAGCCGAAGCTGCATACATGGAGTATTTGCATGGTAATGGTATGGGCGTGCATGGTGGTGCGTCTACATCGTCGGAAACTCCAAACATATCAACCTCAACTCCACATAGCACTTCTCAAAGCGAAGGAACCAACTATGGCAATGGAGACATTAGGCACACTTTGTTAAGGTATCAGTTGGAAGTTGCCATTGAGGAGCGTGACCACGCAAGGAGGATCGCAACGTTGAGTGCAAACATGTTGAATGAAGTGGTGGCTCATGTTGTGGGGGATGATGAAGTTGATGCACCCACGAGACAACGTACGGATGCATGAATGCAAAAGTACGACTTCTTGTTGTGGTATTTAGTAAGATATGTGTATACTTCCAAGTACCATCTGTTGTCATGTGTGCTTTAAGTAGAAGTGTCATCGTTTTCCAATTGTTTCACTAGCAGATATGTATATATAGAAAAATAACCTTATTATTTTTGTTTTTGGACTACTTTGGTCTTATTCGGTCCATTATATCTACTTTGGTCTTATTCGGTCCACTGTGGTTTCTAGGAAAATCGGTGTACTACATTCTATTTACTCTATTTGATCCTATTCAGTCAACTTTGGTCGTACCCCGTCTATTTGATTCACTGCAGTCCATTATTGTGTAGTTACAAAATACTAGATCAGCCTATACACAATGAGCCACGATTAACGAATGTACATGACGTAAAAAACAACAATGAATTGCATAACCTCTACATGAACGATTTGGAAATCCTCCTCGTTGGAGGATTCACTGCAATCCATACCAATCAAAGAAAATTCAAAGTTTAAAAAAGATAGGATTGGAATTATTCATACATGATAAATCGTCCAACATTAGAAAATTATCTAAATTCTTCAAGTCAATTCTGAAAATTTTAATAGCCACAATATAGGAAGTCCAGAACAAAATGACCATGAATAAAAATTGACACCAACCAACTAAAAAAACAAATAACACAGCTATATAAAGGTTCTTGAATCCCAAACACAGTAAATAAAACCCTAAAATTATGATGTACCTTGTAATATTATTCTGAATTAGAAAAAAAATGAACACTTAAAATTTAAAAGTTACGTAAAAAGACTCGCATTACATGGAATACTACAGGTTTCAATAAATACATTACTATATCTTCCCTCTAGCTAGCTCCATTGGACAAAACAGGTTCATCTCTATGAGAGTGGTCTTGCCACTGCCAATTCTGCCAACAATACGTATTTTGTGCCCTTCCTCAAATGTGCAACTGATCCCCCTCAGAACAAGTGCATCAGCCTATATTTGATCTGTTCAGGAAACAATGATATATAAAGCCATATTATAAAGCCAAGTTTGAAGCAAATAACACAACTCTCAATCATGTGAAGATAAATACAAAACCAGTCAGATTGGTAATGAATGCCAAAGCATTAGTCCGCTTATTTAGAATGATTATATACATATTTCCCAAAAGAATTCTCAAAAATAATTATTATATACATTACTATATAAAACTCGACATATTTAGGAACAATATGTATAAAATGTCACTATCACAATGTCCGGAAGAGCAACTTCAAATCAAGAATCAATCTCACTTCCGTCAAAAGTGCAAGCACTCCTTTCCCATCAAATACTCCACAGGAGACAAAGAGGGATCATCATGTCTAAATTTTTTAGCAATCAAACCATGTAAAGCACTAAACATATGAGGATTACCCATGTCAACAGTTTGGTCAATTAATGCCAACTTATAGATCAGAAGTCTTATTAAATGCTTCTTCCACTTCTAACTTACAGGAAGCTCAAAGAAAATATGTTTGATGATCACCAAACAGACATGTAAGAAGAAAATTTTACAGCATCGTTAGTTTGCAAAATCTACAATTATTTTCATTCCCACATGATTTCAACACATTGCAGATAAGGATATATATATGTATATATATATATAAAGCACAATGAAGGCAAATAAATGGAAAAAATACCTGTATGCCCAACAAAAGTATGTGTACATTTGCTTCCTCTCCAAAGTTTTAAAGTTGTATCAGTTGAACCTAAAATCGTGGTAGCATAAAAATGAACCCCATAAGTTCATAGTGAAAGACATAGTTGGATCTATGCATTCCAATCTGATGTAACCAGTTCCAACTACCAACAAAATCTAAAACAATATCTAGCAGAACAGTCATCTACTGAATCATATTATACCTGTAACAAGCTCGCCTGAAGGCAGCTTTATGAGTGCTTGGATTGCTGCCTTATGAGCCTCCCAGGATTCTGAAGGTTGGCCACTTCTCCAACGTCTTAATGTGCTGTGGTGAAGGAGACATTAGATAGTAACCGAAAATTATTGAGAAAAAATGCATATACCTTTGTAAGCATAGATAATAATTCAAACCCAAAAAATGGCAATACACAAACAATAAAAGTAACATTCAAACAGTATGCAAATTTTTCATTAACGCCTCCATCATTTCATTAAAGCAAATGATGGACAAGATTTGATTCATTGGCCAATGACACACACAACATATATATATATATATATATATACTGAAAATCATAAAATAAGAAGGCTAATCGATGAAAAAATCAATAATCAATTAAATGTTTCTCATTGGGTTCCCAATTTGGTACCAAAATGAAAAGGTAATATATACAATGATAAATAACAATTACAAACCCCAAGAAGCGAAAGGAACAAAACATGCAGACATAACTAAGATTTTTGCCGTTTTCAGCTTTGGGTAAGTTATATTGTGAGCTGCTCTAGAACTCAGAAAAAAGAAATATAAATTCTATTTTTATTTGTTCCTACTAATGAACTTGTAATCAAATGTACACAGATCTAATCATTCTAGAGAGGAGGGGATTTAAAGGAGATTAAAAATAAGAAAATGGGAAGGAGGATGTACCAATCTAGGAATTGTAGGGAAGGCGAATCAGAAAATTAGGAGAGAGACACATACCTAGCCAAGCATTGTAGAGACTCGGATAAATGATTTGCTACAAAGGAGTTGGTTCTACCATTGATCCGCATAAACTTCGTCATCAAACTCTTTTACAGAAAGTATCAAATTACTTCTTCTTGCTTATCAACAATACCACACATTTGTTTCTCACAAAAATAACAAAAATAAAAAAACAAATTACTCTCTTACAACCCACTTTACTGTAGCTAACAACATACAAAAACACAAGAAAGTTTGGCTTCAAATGAATACCAATCCAGACATTTGTCAAATTGCAATCAAAACTCCAAGTGCAGAAAAACTTCCTAATACATCAATAAATACAATACGCCTTATGGGTTTTCTCCAAAATATCAATTTCTTGACAACAAACACATTGACAGCCAGTATTCTCCCCAAGCAATGATCCAGAAATAGATGCACAGCCACCAAGATTCTCCCCAATTAGTAGAACATTTTGCATGCTTATTCCAGTCACCTATACACATGAAGAATAAGCACACAAGGACAATCCAGCTCAATGGCCTTTTCGTGTCCACCATTGCAGTTAGGTCTAAAAAAAAAATACGACTTTCGAAGAAAAGTGAAACGTAACTATGCAGTCACCTATAGGCAGGAAGTATAAGCATACACTAAGGCATTTAATGATGTTTTCGTTTCCGCCCATATGCCCTGACAGGTCTAATCTTACCTGTTTCATCAGACACAACAGCATAATTAAATTAACATAATCAATCAAATGCACAGTACAAGTAGCTCAAGAAGATGGGAAGTGTAGACGAAGTACATACCATCACCGGTCCCGCAATCGGGAGCATGCGCACGCGGGCGTCGCGATCTCCGCAAAGCCTCCACCGGCTCAATGTCCTCAGCCGGTATCTGCTCAATCTGTACAGCCTCTCCGTGGGGGGTTTGAGATGGAGCTGACATGGTGGGGTCCACATGCACTAGAGGTGGGGTGGGCATGCCTGGTGTGGGGACAAATATGCATCCACCATCATGGGCAGATCCACTGAAAACTGGGGGCGACATACGAGGAGGGCCCTCAAAGTCCGTGCTAGCACCATGGGATGTAGTGTGGGCTGGAACAGTGCCCTGATGATCGACGGTATGGGATGGCCCAGCACCATCGCCAGGCGTGCATCGCGGAGTCCTGCCGTCGTCATCAGACAGTACCCAATCAGTGCCAAGCCATGCCTCTTCTACACCCTCCTCATTCCCTTCCTCGTAGATGGGAGCCGACTCGGTCGTACGGCTGCGACCAGCTTGACCACCTCCACGATGTCCACCCCCACGAGACCCACCACGTTGCCCGCCACGAACTGGGGCCTGTGTATCAATGTCAACTGCTTCTGCAAGCGCATTCGCCAATTTAAGTCGGCCTAGCTCCTCCACAAGCTCTAGTGTAAATGTAAGGTCAGTGTGCATGTCAGAACCTTCATCGCACCTCGGTATAGACCTAATCATCGTCCGAACCTACAAAACAAGGGCGTCATAAAAGCAAGAACGCAAGTATGATGCAAAACTTGGATAAATCTGTTCCAAAATCAAAAGAAAAAGTAGCAAACATAGCTAATGAAATCCTTATATTACTTATAATTATGAAGCATCTTTAAAAAGACAGTGTATAAAAATAGGGGTTGGCCCCCCCTGTGCAAAATTTTATAGTTCCAACCCAACACTCAGGAATTTTCAGTTTCCTGTTATGTATATCGCTATGCAATCTAAACATTGAGATAATACTCCTAAAAAACACGTATAGTTGGTTGTACATAAGTTCAATCTTAGCATAAGTGAAAATATCAGAATTTCACTTCTGTATCTAGGCTTCACCAGATTTACAACTCCATTAATATCACATTGCAATCAGGACACATATTTTGAAGTTATTATTTCCTAACGTACACGCCCAAATCAAATGAATTGAAAATATCAAACGCAAGCTTCAAGTTTCACTTAAGGGAAGTACCAAAAACTTAGAACATATATCATACTTAAATCTAGTATAAATGCACATCTCCTTGCTGCATACTTGCAAGATTTTAAATGACCTTTAAGCTGTTGGGAATTGCATTCTACCAACAGTTTAGTAAGGGACTTCCCAATCCTAGAGGTAATATCTATCAAGGAATATGTAATACATTAATCAGTCCTGGAGGAAAGGCTATCTAAACTATCATGAAATGTGAATTTATCACTACTACACAGAGTTGCACCGTCCATTTTAAAGTACAAGCCAACCAAAAACAAAAAAAAAATAAACAAAAAATAAAATAAAATACAATAAAACCCAACCCAACCCACCCTTTTTAAAAGTTGAATGTAATTATATGAACAAAGGTGTGGTCATCATTAGTCATTACCCATTAACCATTCCTCATGCAAACAAATTGGATCAAGACAAATTAAGTTTGTACAGCTACAACTTAAATCATGCAGTATTTTGACTTTAAAACATAATGACATGTCATGCAGTATTTTTTGACTTTAAAACAAAATGACAGAGAAAGCTGCTGAGGATATTTAATCCAACAATGGTTTCATCCATAAAATAGGAATTGTTGCCTCACCATGAGTTCCCAATACGCAGACTCTGGTGTTATGTACCGCCTTGTGTGGCGATTGTACCACATCATGTACTTAACGAGATACGTATCATCATCGTCTAGGAGATCGGACCCGCGAACTACATTCACTCGGTTGGCCCATTGCCGAATAAAGGGATCATGTTCTACCTCCCAGTTCTTCTCCCATTTACCCTGAAGGGATATCTTGTGAAGGGTAGTCGACGTATCCACGACACTTGGAACTGGTTGCTTCATCCCAAACTGACGGAGGACTTGCTCAGGATGATGCCACTCCACTATCCAAAAGAATATCAACGGCACCTCGGCCCTCCAAATATGCTGCCCAGCAGTGCAATACGCAGGTAGGGAGCCTAGCGTATGCGTGTACGACTCCCATACAATCTGCATGAGTAGATTATGTTTGTGATAGTGAGACATCATACTAATTTAACATTATGTTTATGATATGTAATATGCAAAGCATGAAATCTTCTGTCTGCTTCTAGTCGTACACAAAATCTTCAGGGATTATTGGGCAAAAAGTAAAAGAACAACAAAATTGACCTGCAAAAAATATTAAAAGATCTAGGTTGTTCATGTCCACCATTTTCAGCCCCATGTTCATATGCGGGACAGGGTTCAAAGCTAACTGACACCATCAAATACTAGGGTTTTCAATCTAAACCAAACTTAGAGGAGGGTACTAGAGCATCCTTATGGCTGTAAGATGAATCCAAGTTGATGATTTCGCAAAATCTTTTTATCGTAATAGAAATATTGTGCTACATTAATTGCATTAGTCATTAACAATGTTTCAATGAATGAGAACAAAATGACTATTATAAGGTCTACTGAAGACATTGCATTTCAAGTAGCACTTTATATTGCAAGAAATGGAAGCTATGTAAATTATTACATGGTATAATCCTCATCAAATACTGTTAATATATTTCTATGTAAATATATATTTCTTATAAATTTTAGTGTTGGAAATTACGTAAGCCTTTTACTTATCTCAAACTAATCATGTCAATGTCTAAAATTACATTCCTCTTGAAGAATATGGTGAGCAGCATACTTTGCACGTTTCTAAAATTATATGAATAAAGTACTCGTTAATAATCCATAGCTTTTAATAATTTTAGGACTATTAAGGCAGCTAAAGTGGGGACAACTTAAGGAGTTGCATGCTGCAATTAAATTGTGCTCTCCAACTTTGATGCAAGGAGCACGAACTAACTTTTCATTTACGTCAACAACAAGAGGTAATGTGTCAAGCGTCTTTATGTTTTCTCATATATCACTGATTAACAATTATTTGTTTCTTTAAACTTAGGCCATTGTTTTCCAAGAAGACAATCGAGGCTGTGCATATTCAAAATATACCACTTGAATACGTAAATCGAAGTCAAACAGTATTCTACTAGACTGTAAAAATATAACCTTCAATTCAGCAAAGGTAATTTATAACTTACAATGTAACAATGTTTTTTGCATCACAATAACAATGTTTGTAATCCTGGATACCCCTATGTTAGAAGAAGAAATACTAAATTGTCTACTTATTAGGCAGAGCAATAACTATGGTTTTAAGCTCATAACATTTTATTAATTAATTACAAGTGATTTCACAAGCTTAATTACAAACCGTACAAGCTTAAAGTAGAGCGTGATAGTAATCTGGTGCAATTGTACATATGAAACTTCTAGCCAAGAGAGTTCGATCGTACCTATGAAACTTATATCTATGCCCAAATGGAGCTCACACACTAAAACCACCTGCAGCACCAGTGGCACCAATGAATTGTAAAGAGCTTAGATTCACATTGACTACCTATGAAAACACCATCAACTAGAACATCCCAAACGGATGTTTAGATAACATAAAAGTTTATATTAACCTTAGATGGTCACTTAATACTAAATATTGCTATGTTCTGTCACAGGGGCAGTGAAATGCATAAACTCCAAACATTAGTAAGTTTTTGAAGGCAAAGCAACAATTGAGACTATCTTCGATGCTCACTCTAGCATCCTAAACAACCCCAAATCTCACAAAGGGTTTAACCTATACCCTGGACTCTCGAGTTCCTAGTGGGGGGGCACTAATGGCTTTGTATTTTCGAAATTTCACAGTGTGGACCCAAGCAATGACAACCATCCAGCATTGGACAAGGACAAGCTATGGCAATGGCTTAGCCTATGGTCACTCTATGACATTCAAGGCAGAGTAACTCCATCCTTCAGTTTACTTAATTTCAAATTTCAATGAAAGCCAGAGAAGTGATCATGTGTTTTACAGGCCAATGATCAATAATGTCATCATTCTTTCAGGTTTCTGTACTTAGGCCAAAAATGCAAATTGGGATTATATTTTTGCTCTCATGTCATGATTACACAATAATTAGATAAAATTTTCGTAGTTTAACATTTCCAGCTTTCCCAACGTTCTAAATTTAAAGAATTTTATCATTTTATGAGATTTAACAGCCAACTACATTACAACAGTGAAGAGAAGCTCTAACTCAACAAATTTAATTCAACGAAAATCTGGAATATAATTGTGGTAATATCTAAGTCAACCACCAAAACTATAGCGAATCCAGAAGGTGTGAAATATTAATAAGCTTCAACAGTTCTAAAAAAAATTTCTATTTTAAAGCTTTAATATTGAAGTATAACAACTATCAAAGATTCAAACTCTCTCTAAAAGAATTATAACCAATTACATAATCCAATATGTGCGTCTTCTCTTCATTGCATCAGCTTAATGACATTTGTAACAATTGGTGGAGTTTTTGTTTTTTGGTTGCAACACAAGTTTGAACTCACTGTCTTGCACTAAACCAAGACTTCATGCTCAATCTTTTGCGCATGTTGCACATGCTTCAAACATCTTGGAAAAGGGACAATTTATTCTGTGTTTTTTTTTTTTTTTTTCGGTGTAAATCACAAACGTTTCCGTACATAATGAAGAATATAGCCAAATTCTACTTTATATATATATGACTAAATTTATATATAACCCATTGATTTAACCCAACTTAACCTGAGTCATGTGAGTTGGGTTGCATTGGAAAAAACCCTTCAATCCAACCCAATTTGGAAAAAACCCTTTGATTTAACATTCAAGAATTTTTTTCTTTTGTTTTACTTTATGTAAGGACGAGCAAGTATTCATGCAGGTGCTACAAATGGAAGTTCTAATGTGAAGTACTTCACGATGGACATTCCAATTGAGTTAAATGATGGGATGGAAATCCAAGTATCAAACAAAATGATTGGATGGTATTATGAAATCAACTCATTCCTACAACAATCCAAGAATTCAAAATAAAATAAAAATTGAGGGAAACGAAAATAAAAGCATGTGCGGTGCATTTGAGGGAAACGTGCTCGGCCCGTAGTCATAAGAATTGAGGGAAACGTGGTCATAAGAATTCAAACTAAATTAACCGAATACCTGCTCGGCCCGTACTGTAGCCAGTGACGTGCGGTACGCAGCAAGGACGTGTGTGGCATGCTCTGCGGTGCATTTTGGCCCGCTCCACCTACCAAACATGAGGTGTCGACAAATGCTCATTACTGAACCTTACATTTAACAAACTTTGCTTTTATATTTCACATCCATATACTAAGCATTGATAAGTTTCTTTCGTTTGTTAGTTTGGCATATTTTTAATTATATGAAAGAGACAAATAACGAGAACTCAATGAATGTACCTAATGGCAAGGGGCCCTGAGTGCACTGGCGGTAGAGGCGGCCTCACAACAGGGCATAATTGTGGGAACCTTGAATAGGCCCATAGCTGCACCAACAAGAGTGCTCCTCCAATCTGCATCGCATCCTTCTTCGATGCACCACAAAGTTGCCTATACAGCCAGGCCAATGCTGCACTACCCCAGCTATACCGTCTCGCATTGCTGACTGGGTTGAGCAACTGCAGAGGCAGCAGTGAGACCCGGTCCGCAGACCTGTCCATGAACAAGAGGGCCCCCATCCGTACAAGTAGGTGGTAGCGGGCATGTTGCTGCACGACTTCGTCAGCAGCGTCCGCAACTAAGGGATCGGCAAACTGTGCATCAAGCCAGGTGTATCTTATCCTCGCCCCAGCAAGGATAGACTTGTTTGAGTTTGGTATCGGGGGTGGAGGTTTATGGCCCAACAACTGTTCGCACAGCTCATTCCATATGTAGTCTGTCTTCCCAGTGACAGGCAACCCATCCACCGGAAGCCCCAGCATCACCTCCATATCTTGCAAGGTGATACCCATTTCTCCATGGGGTAAGTGGAACGTGTGCGTCTCCGGACGCCACCGCTCAACCAACGCCGTGATCAAGGCGTGGTCGACCTCCATATCAGGAACCTTGAATAAACCAGTCAACCCTGCTGCATCTATGTGTTGCATGATACGTGGATCTAACCCACCCTGTGGCAATACACATTTACGGCGTCGAACCTTTATCATGCCAGGCGCCTCCTGCACACGGACGAGTATTGTGTTAGGAGATTAAACACGAGGTAATTATAAAACAAACATGTATTAATAATACTACTACATACCTCGTCAGCGGCGCACCTCCAAAGCGGACTTGACCGATGATTCGGCTGCTGGGACAACTGGGTATCCACATCGGGTCCAGGCCGCACTCTATCTAGTGCCTGCATATCTGACATGGCAGCAAATACATTGTTAGCAATTTTCTAACAAGTAAACCACATTTAATATAAAATAAAAGCATAGATTCAGTAAGACATTATATTTTGAGCACAAGATTTTCAACATCACTTCTTAAATAAATAAGAACTTGCCATAAAAAAAATTATTTCAGAACTATTTAAATCACTTCTTAAAGCTTAGGATTTATTAATTAACTATTTATGAAAATATAAGTTATAACACCACTCGATTTGCCAAAACCCCTCATCAAAACCCCAAGCACATTTAAACTCATTAATGAGAAAATCAACGAAATTCTCATCTTCATTAGTAAATTTACTACTTCCTTAAGTTTCAACAAAATAATCAAAATCCCACACAAAACGCAACCTAACATTAACCAACATCAGAAAAATATTTCAGAGGGAGAGGACCGTACCTGTAATCAGCGGCGGCGGGAACCAACGACGACTGATGGAGACTCGAGGAAGAGTGGGGAAGCCTGATCGCAGAGCGAGAGAGACAGAGTGTGGAGAGAGAGTGATGGCAGAGAGAGAGGGAAAGAGAGTGTACAGGGAGAGCGAGTGACTGAATAGCGTTGTGAGACGTTAGGGTCCTATTGATTCAAACCTCTGAAAATAACTCGATTTCCAGTTTCCCGAGTTATGACCGTCTACACAAACATTTTTTTATTGGGAAAAATTCGAAGTGTCAGACTAACTCGACTATACAAATATCGAGTTATTCATTAAAACTCGAATTCTTTATTGTCGAGTTACAAAACAGGGGCAGTTCCCTGTTTAGTTTCAGAAAGAGGGCAAACGTATGTTTAATTTCCGAAAAAAGGGTAATTGCCCATTTTCTCCCAAGAATGAGAGAATATTTACAACCTTATCATTATACACAAATAAGAAAGTTCACTGACGTATCAAAGAAGTTTCAGCCGACATCTATTACCTCAGTGATATGATTTTCCTTGATTGTGCAAATCTTTTGGGAGATTGTCTAAGTTTTGAAAGACCATTCATCACTAAACTCTTCAAATTCAATTTGGCCCGGAAAGAGTATTTCGGCCAAAATGCTGAAATTTCAGATTTTTGTTTCCCTCTTAGAAGATGTGGGTGGTTTGGTTTGTATTGGGCTTGTGGTATAGAGCTATATTGGGTTTGGCTGTAGATCTGCGTTTTGGAGGAAGGAGAAAGCTATATTGGGTTTGGCTATCAAGACACCAATCGGTTTTTAGTGTAAGCAGGAATTAAACCCAGATCTCTTATTCAATCATTAGAGACTTTACCAGTTAAACTAAATGGAACCCACATATATATATATATATATATATATATATATTATTTTAATATGCTATAACTTATTTGAAAACTATAAAATATTATGGGAAAAGGTCAAAAATATTATAAAATAATAATTTTTTTACCATACGTACATTGTCTGCCACACTCTGGTTTTGGTGTTTTTCTTTTTATCTTTTCCTCTCTCTCGAATATTGTTTTTGTAAAACTTTGTAATTTGTATGATGTTAGTAAAAAAACAATCAATTATATTAAATATAGTGTTATCAAAGATTCTCAAAAAAATAAATATATTAGATATATATTTACTCTAAAGATAGAACAATTTGTATCTAAACTTTAAAACAGCTTGAATTTCTTATTAAAATAATAAAGCTTTAATTCAGTCTTAGAGTCCAATTACTTCCTTTTGATTACGTTGTAAAACATATAAAAACAAAAGTTGGCATAAAAATAATTTTTTCCGTAACGTTAATATGATTATTTATAATCTTTTTAGTATTATGAGGTTTGTATAGTCACTTAAAATTATTTATGTGCCTTGGATAAATTTTTAATAAATATTATGAGTTATTTTATTTTTGTTTTATTTTTTAAATTATTTAATTATTAATTAAATTATTTATAATATCACTGGTCGGACCATTGGTATGACCCCTAGTTGCACCACACAAAAATCCTCTATGCCATTTCTTTTGTTTCTACAAACTCTTTGTCTTCTAAGTATGTAAATGTCTCTTCGTAGCTTTTCTTTCTTTTGTCTTTTATATTTTTACTTTTATAGCCCATGTGTTTGTTTATGTTCTTTCTTAAGTAGTTTGTATTTGAGTATGTTTCTTAGTATTGAACTCAGTAAAACTGCCTCCATTTGATGAAGGTTCTTTGTTTTTCGTGACTTTACTGCGTCATATTGTTAAATGATTATGGTGGTTGGTTTTGTTCATATTAATTTCAGAGATTATTTCATTAGCTATTTCTTGGCTTATATATATATATATATTATAAACTTGTAATATATAATTATATTTAAAATTTTGTATTTATATATTTCTCTCTTATTCACTTAAAAAAAAAATCTTTTTGGTGATTGATTTTATTATTTTCTTTATTGAAGGCAAGTAACCAAAAATAAAAACATAAACGTCTTCTAAAGAGACTTTCTAATAAAATTTTTATATCTCTATAGCTTGCATGCTACATATCTTCCATCATTAATGCCTTATGTTTAGGTATGTCATGCAACAAAATCACAATAATTGTTGAAAAAACAAATTTTTATTTTAACAGTGCAATATCTATTGGATAATTGAGGATACTAAGGACTAGAAACCTAATTTTTATTTAGCAATTCATTTTTTTTATTTTTTATTTTTTATTGAGGTTAGGGATTTTTCATATTGAAATCCTAATTTGCAATCAAAGAAGAAGAAACAATTATCTGTTTAAGTATTCTTACAAAAATCAATAAAAGTTATCTTTGAAAAACATTCATTTACATCTTAAAAAAATAAATTTTGCTAAAAATTGTGCTCACTTAAAGTTCATTCCCAAAAGAGGTACAATATTTGTTGGATAGTACTTAAAGAGTTACAATATTTGCTAGATAGAACTTAATTTATTATATAGTTTAGTTGCTACAATTTGTATGTTATTATTGTTACATGTTTCTAAGTATACTATGCATTTATGATATGATGATTATTGTAAATAAACCAAAATTAAATAATATTTCATAACTCATAGTTAATTTTTCCATGTATTGCATGGGTCAGTGACTAGTTATATTTATTTCATTATTATCTTTCTCTTATGTTATTTATTTCATTATCTAACACTTTTCTATAATTTTCTTTCTTACTTGTAAATTTTTCATCTAAAATTTTTTGCTGCATTTTTTTTTTTTTATATATTTTTAAGAGATCCTATTTGAGATTCAATTAAACACTACTGCAACTTCATTAAACAATAAAATTACCAAAATTCTCAACATGCCTTGATAAAGACAAATTCAAGTTTCAACATATAACTCAATGACTTGATGGATATAAGCAAAACAAGATTAATTTTGATGAGGATAAAAGGAGAGCCTAGCCACACGGAACATAAAACTGACGGTTTAGTGCAATCCTTCGGACATAGTAGACGGTGTTATAGCTGACGGTCATAGGATCAACTGGCTCTAAGAGTGACGGCATTACTAGACCGACGCCCAAAAAGCTGAAGGAAGTGAATTGAGGCTGACGGACCGAGCATAAGTTTACTTGCTACCCACGCTACGTATAAGGAATTGTCTTGCTTCCCACGCTAGATAATATTCAAGGGATCCCTATAAGGAAAAGATCCCGAAAAATACGCTCAAGAGGACTCCTATAAGGAAAAGACTTCTACTCCAAGGAAAAGAGGGGTAACCCTCGCTACTATAAAAACCTAAGTACCCTCGCAACCCAAGGTACGCATAATTTACCCTTTCTAGCACTCTAGAGCAGCGAGAATAGTTCTAACTTGACCTTCGGAGGGTGTTTGGCCGGTACCACACCGGTACTCTCTGCTAGGTTATTCCTTTTTGTTGTGCAGGTGCCATTTGCGATCATACGAGGAACGTGTGACTCACTGGTGGTATTATTTTCGGCATCATCAGTTGGCGCCGTCTGTGGGAACATAGCACGTTATCGCTTCCTAAACAAAAGAGTTACATGGTACTCACTCGCTCAATGGCGACCACCAACGACGTTCAAGAAGAAGAAGCCCCTACGACTGCACTTGAAAGACAGGTGAGGACACTCGCCACTGCTGTGGAGCGCCTCACCAAACAAAACCACGACCTAGAAGAGCAACTGAAACAGAAAAATGCAGCTCCCAACAACCAAGGAGTAGATCAAGAAGGAACCAGCGCCGACAGAAGAAACCAGGAAGGACCCCAGGCCAGCAACGCCCCAAGCAAACCAGAACGATAGAACACAAGCATGCCCTCCCTCGCAGAAACCACTCCGCCACTTGTTATCGCGGAGATGCAGGCTATGAAGGAACAAATGGAGGTTATGATGAATGCTCTCAAGGGACGAGTATCAAGCGACCTTGATGACCTTGTCAACCGAACTGACTCACCATTCACCGCCACCGTCAACTCCTACCCTTTACCAAGTAAGTACCGCATGCCACAGATAGACAGTTATGACGGGGTCAAGGACCCACTAGATCACCTGGAGACCTTCAAGACCCTAATGCACCTTCAAGGAGTAGCGGACGCCATCATGTGTAGGGCCTTCCCTACAACGCTGAAGGGCGCAGCGAGAATTTGGTTCAGTCGACTGACACCAAACTCCATCAGCACCTTCAAAGAGCTCAGCGCTCAGTTCACCGCACACTTCATTGAAGGCCATCGATACAAGAAGTCTACGGCTTGCTTGATGAGTATGAAGCAGCGAGAAGATGAAACTTTAAGAGCCTACATCTCCCGCTTCAACAAAGAGGCACTCTCGATCGACGAAGCCGACGATAAGATACTTGTTGCGGCATTCACGAATGGCTTGAAGAAGGGCAAGTTTTTGTTTTCCCTATACAAAAATGACCCAAAGACCATGTCGGAAGTACTTTATCGCGCCACAAAGTATATGAACGCTGAAGATGCGCTGTTAGCTCGGGAAGAGAGGCCCAGGAAAAGAGAAAGGCAGGAAGACAGTCGGCAGGACCAAGGCCGAAAGAAGGCAAGAACAGGAGACCGAAGGGACGAAAGGCGCCCTAAGCCCCTGGGGGGAAGGTTCACGAGCTTCACTCCGCTAACAGCCCCGATAGATCAAGTCCTTATGCAAATCAAGGACGAAGAGGCTCTGATGTTCTCGGGAAAGCTGAAAAATGACCCTAACAAACATTCCCGGGATAAGTATTGTCGTTTCCATCGCGACCACAGCCATGACACGGCTGATTTCTATGACCTCAAGCAGCAGATTAAGGCCCTTATCAGACAAGGAAAGCTACAGAGATTCGTTAGTAAGGAGAAAGTGGATCCCTCCGCACAAGACCAACACCCCCGATGGGACAATGAGCGACCGAGGCCCCCGATCGGGGATATAAGGATGATCGTAGGAGGAACGGCTACCGCCGGGTCATCCAAGAAAGCCCGCAAGACCTATCTTCGGATGGTACAAAATGTTCAGCTGACGGGAGTCGTGCCGAAGATAGCATGGAGAGAAGGTCCCGTAATCGGATTCTCAGAAGAAGACGCGCGACGCCTTCACCATCCATATGACGATGCACTCGTCGTCAGCTTGCATGTAGGAGACTACAATATGCACCGGGTGCTGATTAACAATGGCAGTTCAGCAGATATCTTGTACTACACAGTGTTCCAGCAGATGAGGATCGACAGGGAATGACTGATCCCAACAAATGCCCCGCTTGTTGGCTTCGGCAGAAGCCGAGTATTCCCACTGGGCGCGGTCACATTATCCGTAATTGTGGGTGATTACCCTCAACAGATAGCCAGGGACGTGACATTCTTGGTAGTTGATTGCTCGTCAGCCTACAACGCTATCCTCGGGCGACCCACGCTCAACTCATGGAAGGTGGTAACTTCCACCTACCACCTGATGATAAAGTTCCCAACTGACTACGGAGTAGGGGAGCTGCGCGGGAGTCAGATGGCCGCGCGTGAATGCTACATAGCCATGATGGAAATGGAGGATCAGGTTCAGGCTTTGAGCATAGAAGAGCACCGGACGGTAACGGAGCCGGTTGAGAAGTTAGAAGAGATACCCCTTGACAGTTCAGATCCTGGCCAGACGACCAAAATTGGAACGCTCGCTAACCCCACGGTCCGTCAAGAGCTCATAACCTTCCTCAGATGCAATCGAGATGTATTCGCATGGGGTCATGAAGATATGCTGGGAATAGATCCTTCAGTCATGGTGCACAGGTTGAATGTATCGCCCGCCTTTCCACCTATCAGACAAAAGAAGAGGGTGTTTGCCCCTGAGTGAGACCGAGCCATAGCAGAGGAAGTCAGAAAGCTACAGGAAGCGAGCTTCATTAGGGAAGTATACTATTCCGACTGGTTAGCAAATGTAGTAATGCTCAAAAAAGCAAGCGGGAAATGGCGGATGTGTGTGGACTTCACCGACCTTAACAAGGCCTGCCCCAAGGATAGCTACCCCCTCCCGAGGGTTGATGTCCTAGTAGACTCTACGGCCCGACACCAATTGCTGAGCTTCATGGATGCTTTCTCGGGGTACAACCAAATCCGAATGCACGAAGCCGACTAGGAAAAAACGTCGTTCGTGACCAGCCAAGGCCTCTTTTGTTACAAGGTCATGCCCTTCGGCTTGAAGAACGCGGGCGCAATGTACCAAAGGCTCATGAACAAAATGTTCACGCAACAGATTGGGAGGAATGTCCAGGTCTACGTGGACGACATGCTAGTCAAAAGCCGGAGGGAGGAAGATCATCTAGGAGATCTCAAAGAAACATTCGACACACTTCGCTCCTACAACATGAAGCTCAATCCAGGGAAATGTGCCTTTGGAGTGACGGCAGGAAAATTCTTAGGATTCATGGTGTCTCAGAGGGGAATCGAGGCGAACCCGGACAAGATCCGGGCTATTATGGATATGGCACCACCAAGAAATGTGAAGGAGGTGCAAAGCCTCAATGGAAAGATAGCGGCACTAAATAGGTTCGTGTCAAGGGCAACGGACAAGTGTTTTCCCTTCTTCCGAACATTGAAGAAATCCTTCGAATGGACCGACGAATGCCAGCAAGCATTCGAAGAATTGAAGGCTTACCTCTCCTCCCCACCATTACTGAGCCCGTCGCAGCCGGGAGAAGAGCTTTTTCTCTATCTAGCCGTCTCCCCTACAGCTGTTAGCGCGGCCTTGGTCAGAGAAGAAGAGAAAGTGCAAAAGCCCATGTACTACACAAGCCGAGCGCTTCATGGTGCCGAAGAAAGATACCCGCCCATGGAAAAACTTGCCTTTGCATTAGTTATGGCAGCCCGCAAGCTCAAACCATACTTCCAAGCTCATACGGTGAACGTCCTGACTGACAAACCCTTACGGCGGGCAATGAGCAGTCCCGAGGCCGCAGGACGATTGGCGTTATGGGCCATAGAACTGAGCGAGTTTGATATTCAGTACTGCCCACGGACTGCCATCAAGGGACAGATTGTCGCCGACTTTATAGCTGAATTCACTCATGACGAAGACAAGGGGGCAGCAGAGTCCCCTCAATGGAGCATATATACAGACGGATCGTCCAACAGACAAGCCGCAGGGGCCGGCATTGTGCTACGATCGCCTGAAGGAGACACCATTGAATGTATGGTTCATCTCGACTTCCTCGCCACCAACAATGAATCAGAGTATGAGACTCTGATAGCAGGGCTTGACCTTGCCAAAGCAGCTGGAGCCGCGAGGGTAGTCATCTACTGCGATTCACAGGTCATCACTAACCAAATAAATGGAGACTACGAGTGCAAGGGCGAAAAGATGAAGAAGTACCTTGATGAAGTAAGGGCAAGAGTGAATGACCTAGAAGCCAAAGTCGTCCAAATTCCCAGAGAAGAAAACGAACGAGCCGACCGCCTCGCGAAGGTCGCTTCAGCAGAACAAATGGTCATCCCTGGTAATATACTCTCTTTCGTACAGCTTTCTCCGCTAATAGATCTCAGCAACATGCAGGAATATGCTCCGACAGTAGCTGGACAACGCCGTTAGTTTCATACCTGAAAGATGGGGTCTTACCAGACGAAAAGGAAGCCACAAGGAAACTTAAAGTCCAGGCGGCAAGGTTCGTCCTGATAAAAGACGTCCTTTACAAAAGAGGTTTCTCTCGACCATATTTGAGATGCTTGGGTATGGAAGAGGCAAATTACGTCATGCGAGAGGTGCATGAAGGAATCTGCAGAAACCACTCAGGGTCTAGATCGTTGGTACACAAGCTTGTGCGAGCAGGGTACTATTGGCCCACCATACAGAAGGACGCCGAAGCCTACGTCAGGGCCTGCGACAAATGCCAAAGGTTCAGCAACATTATTAGACAACTAACTGAAGAGCTGACCCCGATGATGGCCCCATGGCCGTTCGCACAATGGGGATTAGACATTATGAGACCATTCCCTACAGCCGTACGATAGCTGCAATTCCTAGTAGTGGGCATCGACTATTTCACGAAATGGGTGGAAGCTGAAGCTCTGGCCACGATTATAGAGAAGAACTTTTGGAGCTTTGTCTGGAGATGCATCATATACAGGTTTGGTATTCCTAGAGTCTTTGTCTCGGACAACGGGAGGCAGTTCGACAACCACCATTTCTGGGATTTTTGCTCACAGTTAGGAATAAAGAACCACTACTCCTCCCCCGCCCACCCTCAAGCTAATGGACAGGTCGAAGTCACAAACCGATCCTTACTCAAGATCATCAAGACTCGGCTCGAGGGGGCAAAGGGTATATGGCCCGAAGAATTGCCGAGTATACTATGGGCATACAGGACGACGGTAAGAACACCCACAGGAGAGACACCGTTCCGCCTGACGTACGGAGGCGAAGCAGTCATCCCGGCCGAAGTCGGACTCACAAGCTACAGGGTACACAACCATGATGAGAACAAAAACGACGAGGCTATGCGACTACAGCTCGACCTAATGGACGAGATCAGAACAGCAGCAGAACAAAGGCTCGCTAGGTACCAGGACCGCATGGCCAAACACTACAATTCTCGGGTTCGACACAGAGACTTCCAAATTGGAAACCTTGTTCTTAGAAAGGTCATGGGCGCCGCTAGGGACCCTACCCAAGGGAAACTCGACCCCAATTAGGAAGGTCCTTACCGAGTTTCGTCGTGGCAGAGAAAATGTACTTACCACTTGGAAACATTGGAGGGACAGAAACTACCACACCCATGGAACACCGAGCACCTACGAAAGTACTACCAATAAGAGCGGCAGCATGAAGACCAACCTCTTTTCTATTTCAGCAAATTATAGTTTTACTCCTCAGATTTATCATTTACTTTAGTTTTTTTTTGCAACAATACTTTTTAGCCCAAGGTTCAGTATTTGGTTTTAATTACTTTTATTTAAATGCATGGCAATAAGAGGAGTTTTATTCAGAAATTGCTGAAGTGTATTTTTTCTACGGTCCACTAAGTTCACGGCCAAAACGACTAAGTCCATAACACACGGACCAACGAAGGTGTCAAAGACATCAAGGCTAAAGGCCAAGAAAATAACGGTCCGGAAAGGCTAAAGCTAAAAAGCTGACGGTCCAATAGATGAAGCTATCATCATATGGACCAGACCTTAAAAACTGACGGACTAACGAAGGTGTCAAAGACATCAAGGCTAAGGCCAAGAAAATGACGGTCCGGAAAAGCCAAAGCTAAAAAGCTGACGGTCCAATAGATGAAGCTATCATCATATGGACCAGACCTTAAAAACTGACGGACTAACGAATGTGTCAAAGACATCAAGGCTAAGGCCAAGAAAATGACGGTTTGGAAAAGCCAAAGCTAAAATGCTGACGGTCCAATAGATGAGCTATCATCAAATGGACCATGCCTTAAAAACTAACGGACCAACAAAACAACAAGGCTAAAGGCCAAGAGAATGACGGTCCGGAAAAGCCAAAACTAAAAAGCTGACGGTCCAATAGATGAGCTATCATCAAATGGACCACGCCATAAAAACTGACAGACCAACAAAGAGCCAAACATCAAGGCTAAGGCCAAGAGAGTGACGGTCCGAAAAAGCCAACGCTGAAAAGTTGACGGTCCAATGGATGAAAATATCATCATATGGACCAGGTCCTAGAACTAACGGACCTATAAGGTTGACGGTCAAATGAATGACGGTTTGACCAAAAAATGAGACTACTTACAAACAAGGTTCTCGAACCAACAAGCCTGTAGAGATGACGAGCTAATCAAAAAAGGCTAAAAATCAAAAAGATAACGGTCTCATCAAATAAATGGGGCCATAGAAATTAGTCAACAAAGGAATAAAAACATTAATATACATGTTCAAAGCAACGGATACCAAGCGCCATAAAAATGGCAGATAGAGTTACAAGTAAAAAGCCCAATAAACGTAAGGGCACTTAAAAACATTGTTCAAAAATTAAAATAAATAGCCAGGATTAAGTGGCAGGAACGTCCTTAGAGACCCCGTCAGCTTTATCCTTGGCAATTTGTGCTTTATCTGAAGACTCGGTAGAGGTAGTGACGGCAGGCTGGGCTAAAACAACTCCGGCATCATTAAGCAAAAAGTCCATATTGAGGGGTTCGTCATCTTTGTCAGCAGCAGTGTCGCCAGCAGGAGTCATCGGCACGGAGGCATCCATGGTAATTCCAGATAGATCAAACTCCGGATAAACTGATGCTACTTACTTCAAACAATCATCGAAACCTGTGCCATAATAATCAGCGCAGGAATCAATGAATGACTGGGTTGTCTTGAATTTTTGGACCGCGTCAGTCCCAGCCGTCTCTACTTGCGCACGTAAAGATGAAAGCTCCTCCTCAAGCTTCTTCTGCTGGTCCTCAGCCTCTCCTAACTTCTCCCTCACATCCTTCAGATCTGAGTTTAAGAGACGGACGACCTCCTTATATTGCGCCTGCTGATCCATCAGGTTGGAGTTATGCCTCCTAACCCGAGAGACGACACCTTCTTTGGCCACGCACAGGTCTTGAAGTGCTTTAACACGAACCAAGGCCTGAAGGAAGTACAACCGTCAGCCATTAAGCAAGGCAAAGATCAGATTGTTCAAAGTAGGAAGCATACCTATGCTATATCAAAGAAAGCTGACGCTCCCAGGTCCTCCGTCCCTAGCTGAACACAAGGATCCAGATCCGTCTGTTTTATGAGAGATTCCACCCCCTCAACAGCGTAATCCTTGTGAGTCAACAAGCAATGGGGCCCCTCAATGACAGGACCGGAAGAGGTCATCACTCCTTTCCCAACGCCGTGACTAGACTTGGGGGGCGACTTCTTGGAGGGCACATCCCTAGGACTGACGGCCACCTTCTTAGAAGGAGGATCATCCTTTCCGTTAGCCTTCCTCTTAACTGAACCATTCAAAGAAGAATGAGGGGTTGACAATCCTTCTTTTCCCTTGGCCTTCTCTTCCTCCTTCTTACGGGCAGCGGCGACCCTCACCCTTTACTTCGCAGCTTCCATCTCTACGCAAAATAAACTGACGGATCAGTAAGAGCAGACGGAATAAATAAGCCAACGGATTAAATGAGGCATCCACTTACGTTTTCGAGAAAATTCTTCCAACCTCCGAGCTTCAGCCGTCGGCTCAGGACCCCCACAATATAGATGGAGAGTGTCTAGGGTGATCAAATCCCTACACTTACGTTGCTCAAGCGGTATGCCAAGTATCCGACAGATGAATTCCCTTTGTTCGTCAGATATCTCCGGGCGAGCGCTAGCTGAAACAAAAGGGAATAGACGGTGTTAAAAGAGACAGTGTTAAGAAAACTCCCTGGTAAGTGAAAAGAGACGGTAGAAAGAAAGAGAGGGGGGCAACCTGACTCCCTAATATAAGCCCAAGTGTTATCAAAATAACCACCGGGCAGCGTATCCCACTCATCCGGACGGCACACCCAGTCCGTCCCCTTAACAAAGAAAAATCTACTCTTCCAATTCCTATTTGAGTTTGGCATATCAGACACTAATCTTAAGCTCTTTTCACGAGGAGCAAAATGGTATGTCCCCTTGGCGGATACTTTATGCTGGTGTCTGTAGCAATAAAAGAACTCGTCTAGCGAAAGGTGACGGTTCCCCCCACTCAAGCGACCCCAAAGGATCTCAGCACCGATGAAGATCCTCCAGGCATTCGGAGCAATCTGGCTGACGGATAATCCCAAGAAATCCGCCAGCTGACGGTGTAAAGCCATCAGTGGTAATCTAAGGCCTGCTGCGAACATGGCATCGTACATCCCCACATCAGCAGTCCTCCCTGTATAACACCTCTCGTTTTTTCTAGGGAGACGGATAGGAATGTGGTCTGGGATTTGGAAACGGGTACGCAACTCATTAAAAACTCTGTTGCTCATCTTTGGAAGGAATTTATTGACGGCCCACTCCTCCAGAAGGATGAAGGGACGGTTACCTCCAGAACTCCCTGAAGTTCCCTCATAGGACTCTTCGTCACCTTCATCCCCATTCCCGTTACTACTAACCTTGTCACCGTCATCCCTATCCCCGTCACTATCAATCTCTTCGTCGCCTTCATCCCAGTTCCCGTCACCAACAATTTCCTCGTCTCTCCCCTCGACCTCAACCTCACTTAACACTTTCTCCCTAACTCCCTCGACATGGTCTTCTACGTCAATACTAGGGGATTGGGCTGACGTTTCTTTTCCTGACGACTCAGAAAAGCCGTCGGACTCTTGACCTGAGCCAAAAAATTCGTCGTAGCCTGCTCCATCGCGGACTGACGACTGATCACTCGACGCGTCACTTGACATCTGACTACCTACAAGTGACGGATACACTCTAAGTTCCTAGACTGACGTTCTCAATAAAAGAAATTTTTCAGGCAAAAGTAAAAAAGCAAAGAAAAGGGAAGAAGAACTTACAGGTGAAACGGATCTTGAATGGATGAAACAACCTTGGGAGTGACGGTATTAATAACAGCTGACGGAACAAATCGGGAGTAAGGGCGACGGGTTCTCTCTTGAAAAGTCAGCAGGGTTGAAATGGCGAAATGAGACAAGGGACGTGGTATTTATATAAGAGGGAAAACGCACGGAAGGCGAGGCGACGCCCGTGCCCAGAAACGAGGCCAACGACTGCGCGCCACGTGACCTTGCATTTAATAGCTCGTGGCTCGAGGAGTCATTCATAATTCGTTCTCTTTTTCGTCTCTTGGAACAAAAAGATGGTCAAGTCATAACTCCACATGCTGACGGTTTTAAGCGTCGAGCATGTAGAGTAGGGGGCAACTGATAAGGATAAAAGGAGAGCCTAGCCACACGGAACATAAAACTGACGGTTTAGTGCAATCCTTCGGACATAGCAGACGGTGTTATAGCTGACGGTCATAGGATCAGCTGGCTCCAAGAGTGACGGCATTACTAGATCGACGCCCAAAAAGCTGAAGGAAGTGAATTGAGGTTGACGGACCGAGCATAAGTTTACTTGCTACCCACGCTACGTATAAGGAATTGTCTTGCTTCCCACGCTAGATAATATTCAAGGGATCCCTATAAGGAAAAGATCCCGAAAAATACGCTCAAAAGGACTCCTATAAGGAAAAGACTTCTACTCCAAGGAAAAGAAGGGTAACCCTCGCTACTATAAAAACCTATGCACCCTCGCAACCCAAGGTACGCATAATTTACCCTCTCTAGCACTCTAGAGCAGTGAGAATAGTTCTAACTTGACCTTCGGAGGGTGTTTGGCCGGTACCACACCGGTACTCTCTGCTAGGTTATTCCTTTTCGTTGTGCAGGTGCCATTTGCGATCGTACGAGGAACGTGTGACTCACTGGTGGTATTATTTTCGGCATCATCAAATTTCATAAGATAATCTAAAGCTAAAATGCAAATTACATTTTGATTGAAATTCATTTTAGTCCTCTAACTTAACTTTTGTGCAACTGAGTCCTCTAAGACTCAAATTTATTCAATTCAAGTATTTTGCCCAATTTTGTTAAAAATTTGCCGTTAAGTATGCTATTAATTAATTAAAAAAATTTATCACATAAAAAATCTTGAAAATTTTTTAATAATTTTATAGATTTTTTTTTCATGTGAAAATAATATTTTTTTAATGAAATTTTTTTAACAAAATTCAAAATTGGATAGAAGTCCTAAATTAAATAAATTTGAAGTTTAAAAGACTCAATTAAATAAAAGTAAAGTTAGAAAATTGAAATAAATTTCAGTCAAATTTAAAGGGTGGCTACAATTCTTTTAGTGAGCTTGGTTCATACAATATAGGAAAATGCCCGACACTAATTGTGCTTCTCTCTCTTCATTAGTGTGATTATTAATTTTATATTGACGGGAAAGATTCTAGAATGTTCAGAACCATACCAATTTTTTTTCATCCTGATAATCGAAGCATTCCCGACATTATCTAAAATGGATTTGGACCCAAATTATTTGGTGAAACTATTAAAGAAATATCAAATCTTTTTTTCTGAACGCAAAAAAACACGGGGGTAAGTCCTCTATAATCAACGAGAGTGAATGGATGAGGAAAAACGTTTCTTTCAAGGTGGGGTTGGGAGTGTATTACTGGCCATTTCCACTATATATCCAATCCCTATTCCCCTTCTTACGATTACTTAGTAGAAAGTAATTTAGCAACCAAAAGAAAAGAAAAGAAAAAGATTACTTAGTAGAAAGTAGAATCTATGGAGTGTAGTTTTCTTTCTCAAATTCAGAATTCTTCAGTAACTTTTGCCATTATAAATAATTCATCTATCATTTTTTATTGAGGAAAATAAAATATTAAAAGTACAACTGAACACAAGGCCATCCTTTGAACTAAGTCCAACATGCCACATTGTCTCAAAAAAAAAAAAAAAACACATACACACATACATACAGAAATACTCTCAAATATAAAATACATAAAATAGAAGTACAAGTGAGCACAAAGCTAGCCCCGGAATTAAGCCAAACATGCCATTCAATCTCAAAATAAACAAACAAATACACAAAATACCATCAAAAGAGAGGCTAGTCAAACGGAGCACCCCTTTTTAATGCATTAATTTCTTCTTTGTCCAGGTCTTTGATTATTAGGCCTTCTCTTCTTGTCCTTTTGTTTTCCTTCAATGAACCTTACTAGCCATTTAGGTTTTCTTATTTTAAACACAACATATCCCATAGCTAATCCAAACAACAAGCCACATCCATAGCCGATTAACACAGCCTTCCAACCAAATCCGCTTGCAAACAAAGAATCATTGTCTTCTTGGAATGTTGATGGTGGTGCTGGTTGTGTCAGCTCATTAGTGCCACATTTACATGACAATGGAAATCCACACAATCCTAGGTTTCTATCATAGGAGTTGTTTTCAAATGTAGCAAATTGTTTGCCTTGAGGTATGGGTCCAATAAGCTGGTTTTGTGAAAGATTTAACATGGCCAAAAATGTTAGATCTGTTAGTTGCAAAGGAATTTCTCCAATGAGGCTATTTGAAGAAAGGTCTAAGGATTCAAGTGCTGACAATTTTGCCAATGATGATGGGATATGGCCAGTTAGGCTATTATGGGAAAGGTTGAGTAGTCGAAGGACTGTAAGCTTTCCAAGTTCTTCTGGAATCACTCCTTCGAATTTGTTGCTTGATAAATCAATTGTTGTGAAGATGGTTAGGATTCTCTGTAGATTAATTTCCAACCCTTTCACTGTCACCACCACCGAATCTTGATATCGACTACTTTCACCCAAATAATGCGGTTCAAGTCTGCCTTCATCATTAATCATCATCATGGCATTGAAATTTTCAAAATAATTTCTTGGTAAAAAACCTGTAAACTCATTGTGAGACAAGTCAAGAATTCTTAGCTTAAAGAAAAACACCCCACTAGTTTTATGATTTCCTATAGGTCCATGGAATTTGTTGGATTTCAAGACAAGAACCTGCAGATTGGTAAGAGCTTCAGACCAATAAGGAAATAAATCATTAATCTTGTTGTCTCCGAGGTCAAGAACTTCCAGATTTGTACAGTTGATAAAAGATTTTGGTAATAGCCCTTTTAAATTATTGTCATTGAAGACAATAGTTCTCAACTTACTACCCTTTGCAAATGTATCAGGTATGGTACCCTGGAAATTATTCATTCGCAAATTCATCACCCTAAGATAATAGCTAAAGTTACCTAAACATTGTGGAATCTTGCCTTTCAAACTATTATTAGAGATATCCAAAATTTCAAGAAAACTTACGTTGCAAATCGCTGCGGGTAATTCAGCAGATAAGCGATTTTTTCCTGCAAATAAGTATGTAAGAGACTTGGCGTTTTTGATATCAGATGTAATTGGGCCTTCAATATCATTCAACGAGATATCAATTATGTTCACCTTCGGCAATCCCCAGATTCCAATAGGAACTTTACCCGAGAGTGAGTTATTGTTGACCCTAAAACGAAGTAAAGTGGAACAATTGGCATAGCTTGCTGGAATTTCACCGGTAAGATTGTTTTGCAATAATAAAAGGCCCCTCAAAGTACCTTGCTTGCACATATCTGGTGGAATTGGACCGGTAAAGAAATTCAGAGAGACGTCGATGAAATTAGTTTTAGCCCAGGAGAGAAGGTTATGAGGCAGCGGACCAGTGAAGTTGTTTCTATACAGAGAAAGGTCCACAAGCTTCGTGAAGTTGCCGAACTCGGCCGGTACCTGGCCAGATAGCTCGTTTTGATATAGTTGCAGAGAAACCAGGTTATTCAAGAACCTCAACTCAGATAGATCGCCTTCAAGATAGTTATTTGAAAAATCAAACATTTCAAGCTTTGTGAGGTTTCTTAGACCGATAGGAAGTTTTCCTGTGAATGAATTGTTGTAGAGCTCAAGCTGCCACAGGTTGACTAGGTTCCCGATCTCAACTGGGATTTCATGTTATTGACGGAAAGCTCCAAGTTGATTAGCTCTTTAAGGTTTCCAATCTCTGCTGGAATTGTGCCTTGGATGCCGCAGTTTGATAGGTGAAGCCAAGTCAAGTTAGTAAGCAGCAACACCTCGTTTGGAAATGGAGAAGGATTAAAAGGATTGTCTCCAAGGCTCAGCCAAACAAGACCGGTCATGTTTTGGAGTGATTTCCATGGGAAAGTCCCGGAAAATCCGCTTGCATTCAGATGTAGATACCGTAATTGGTTTAGAGAGGATATTTCTGGAACCGACCATCCTGTGAACAAATTGTTGCCCAAATCCAAGTATTGCAGTTTGACAAAATTTTTCAAGTCGTCCATAATTGGACCGTGCAAGTAGTTGAACCCGAATGAGAGCTTTTCTAGTGATTGGAGCTGGCATACGGAATCAAGAGGAAGAACCCCGGTTAAATTTTGGTATGAAAGTTCGATTTCTGTAATGGAATCGTCAGAAGTGCAGGAGATTCCAGTGAAGTTGCATATGGAATTTCCGGATTCCCAAGAACTGAAGACATTGGTGTTTGATGTTTGAAGCGCGGATTTTAGGTTCATGAGAATTTGAAGGTCATTGGATTGGATTCCAGAGGGAAGGAGGAAGAAGCAAAAAAGGAGGATGAAAGGGTAGATAGGCGGACGCGACATGTCCTATGGTGGACTGAATGGCGTAAACTTTTGTCGGTATTATCTATTATGATCTTATTTAGAGAATAATGAATTTAAGGCTGAAGATAGTGCCATTTTATAGCAGAATGGTGGGAAGTCATGCTATTTCATCTGAAAGTAGAAAGTCAATTCGTGACATGAGAACTGGGATATGCCGTAGCTTTTTAATCTTTGTCATCTTACATAACCACCAACAAAAAATTCGCTGTATTTTTTATTATTATTATTAGGGTAAATTTTATCCACACCCTCTAGGATTGGGTTAATGTTAATCAGGTCCAAGATTTTTAAAAAATATCCAATTTAGTCCTTAAAACCAACTTAGTTCCTAAATATTTAGTTATTTTTCCTCAACTATTTTATGGATTAAATTGACTTTGAAGACCAAATTGATTAATTTTGAAAAGTCTTGAACCTAGTTAACATTATAATTGAATGAAATTTATTATTATTATTTTCCCATCTTCCCTGCATCGTAAGGACAAAAAAGATCTTGCACATTTGTGAACAATTTTCCCGAAGCATACTAGCTTTTTATCGCGGCTAACACCCTACTTTCTTGCATATAAAGGCTACTTTTTTCAGGTACTTGATTTTTTAATAGAGTTAATTACACACTAATTATTTTATACAGTTTTATACACACTCCAAAAAGCAACTTACATGGTGACTTCCAAGTTGGATAATTTCTTTTTAGGTATGTAAAATAGTTTATGTGCTATGGTACATTAAACAAATGCCTGAAAAGCACTTGTTAACTAGACCCTTTAAGAGAATATTTAACTGATGCTCTAAGAACATTACTTTAGTAAATATTTTTAAGAACTTTTTATATTAAAAGAAAAAAATAACTAGGCTTTTGTCAATTTTTTATATTTTTTATAAAAGTAGTATAAAAATTCTTAAAATGGTTCTTTAACAAAACACTTGTTAACCGAACTCTATATATATTAAAGCTGTTTTTTCCTTTTTCTTTTTTGTGGATATTAAAAGGAGTTCTGATCTTCATGGAAGAGAGTCTTTATTGCTAAATAAAAGACTAAACAAAAAGCCTTTATTTAAAAACTAAATTCTTTAAATTACAACACTCAAGTACCACTGTTATTACACCAGTGCACACACGGCACTTTTACATTCACATACAATATACTTTTTTTTTTTTTTTTTTTTTTGAGAAAGACATACAATATACTTAAATGCACGTACACATATGCACACCGAACACTTACGGACACTAGGACACTTATTTTGACTTTGCCTTACTTCACACTCTACAACACTCAGAGCTTTATGGCACACCACACACTTCAATTCACACGGCTTTACCTCACTTCACACAAGTATTTCTTTTCACCGACACTTCACCTTATTCCACACGTCTCACACGCACAGGACATCTTATTTATAGGGTCCGTTTTATACCATTTATTTTTACTAAAATTAAAATTAAAAATTAAAAATATTATAATAAAATAATTTTTAAATATATGAATAGTACCGTGAGATTTATTTTTAATATTTTTTTTCTGATAAACAGTATATAAACAGTGCACAAATAATATATAAACAGTACCACTGATGCGCACTGTTGGATCCGGTCAACAACTGCAGCTGAAAAAAAAAATGCGCACATAAAAAAGCGCAAACATGCAAATGTGGATCCAAACGCACAAATACTAGTCTTATGTCGGTTAAGAGAGCTGACTTTGAAGCTTCTAGCTTTATCTTTTTAAGTACTATATTTTACCAAGCCTCTAGCCACCTTAAACTTGTGGCTGAAATTCACTAGTGCAGGGAAGTTTGTAGAGAAAATATGAGAACTATAGAATTTTGGAAAGAGAGCAAGAGAGAAATGTCCGGAAAGAGAGAGAGGCGTGCTTGATTTTTAACACTGATTACGCTGATTTACAAAGAAAAATTTTCCCCCGCAACTGATTTGAAAATTTGTTAAAATTGTTTTGTAGGGTATATTTGGAGGGCGAATGGGCCAGATTTTTGGGTGAAAATCAAGCTTGTGGTGCTTTCTTAAGTCCATTGAGTAACCAGCACAGTCGACACAATTTGTGAGACAATCCCGAAATAGAGAACCTCAGAGGCAGCTGCATATAAACTTTCCCTGTGAGCTCTCCATTAAAGAATGCATTTTCCCATCCACATCACAACAACAACAAAAAAGTAAATTTCTTAGAAAAGCAAAACGGTTAGAAAAATTCAAATTTTAAACAATCCAATAATCACTAAACACTAGATTCTAACATTTATTAATGCATCACCGCATACCCTTAGCGTGGTAGTCACTCCACAACTATAAGTATTTGTAGAGTGTGAAGAGCAAGGGTCAAGGTTCAAGTCTCCAAAATAGAGTTTCACACACATATACACTTAGAATAGACTAGAGTAGAATTTCTAACTTGTATCACAAAAAAAAAAAAAAAAAAAAAAAAAAAAAAAATTTATTAATGCAAATCATAATAGTCTTCTTACCCAAACCACCTCAACGAAAAACCAACTACTCCTCAAAATCTAAAATAGAGTAATAAGGGATGAGCTCCCTAACTAAGCAAGTAACCATTTTTTTTTTCTTTTTTAGAGAAGAAGTAGTCAACCAGTCTGAACTAGCATGATCAAGCATATATACAAGTAAAATAAATAAATTATTCATAAGATAAATATCATATACTTAAAAATTTTATTTCAGATTAATTAGAAAAATAAAATATAATTTGCAATAAATTCCAAATATTAAAAATTTCAGCCAACTTATGTGACTGATCGAATTGATGTCAAATGATCAATTAGATTTTGAGATTCTAATAGGCTTAGATTATTTTCTAGAAAATGAAAAGAGAGCATGTATTACTGTAAATGAAAATTGAAAATGATCAAATTCATATGAAAATGCAGAAATTTGTTGAGAATGTGAGTTTTGGTGAAAAAAAATGCAGGGCCAAAAATATAAGTTTTCTAATGAAAACTGTAAACAAGGCCATGTAATTACTAAGACTACTTGATTCTAAGAAAAAAAGAAAAGATTACAGAGACTTGAAAAGATTACTAAGACTACTTCGATAAAATTAGTTTTAGCCCAGGAGAGAAGGTTATGAGGCAGCGGACCAGTGAAGCTGTTTCTATACAGAGAAAGGTTCACAAGCTTCGTGAAATTGCCAAACTCGGCCGGTACCTGGCCAGATAGCTCGTTTTGATACAGTTGCAGAGAAACCAGGTTATTCAAGAACCTCAACTCAGATAGATCGCCTTCAAGATAGTTATTTGAAAAATCAAACATTTCAAGCTTTGTGAGGTTTCTTAGACCGATAGGAAGTTTTCCTGCGAATGAATTGTTGTAGAGCTCAAGCTGCCACAGGTTGACTAGGTTCCCAATCTCAACTGGGATTTTCACCGTCATGTTATTGTCGGCAAGCTCCAAGTTGATTAGCTCTTTAAGGTTTCCAATCTCTGCTGGAATTGTACCTTGGATGCTGCAGTTTGATAGGTAAAGCCAAGTCAAGTTAGTAAGCAGCAACACCTCGTTTGGAAATGGAGAAGGATTAAAAGGATTGTCTCCGAGGCTCAGCGAAACAAGACCGGTCATGTTTTGGAGTGATTTCCACGGGAAAGTCCCGGAAAATCCGCTTAAATTCAGATGTAGATACCGTAATTGGCTTAGAGAGGATATTTCTGGAACCGACCATCCTGTGAACAAATTGTGGCTCAAATCCAAGTATTGCAATTTGACACAATTTTTCAAGTCGTCCATAATTGGACCGTGCAAGTGGTTGAACCCGAATGAGAGCTTTTCTAGTGATTGGAGCTGGCATATGGAATCAAGAGGAAGAACCCCGGTTAAATTTTGGTATGAAAGTTCGATTTCTGTAATGGAATCGTCAGAAGTGCAGGAGATTCCAGTGAAGTTGCATATGGAATTTCCGGATTCCCAAGAACTGAAGACATTGGTGTTTGATGTTTGAAGCGCGGATTTTAGTTTCATGAGAATTTGAAGGTCATTGGATTGGATTCCAGAGTGAAAGTGGAGGAAGCAAAAAAGGAGAATGAAAGGGTAGATAGGCGGACGCGACATGTCCTATGGTGGACTGAATGGCGTAAACTTTTGTCGGTATTATCTATTATGATCTTATTTAGAGAATAATGAATTTAAGGCTGAAGATAGTGCCATTTTATAGCAGAATGGTGGGAAGTCACGCTATTTCACTTGAAAGTAGAATGTATAGTGACATAAACATTGTGACTGTTCAAGTTTAGTATGGCCGTGACTTGAGGACTGGGATATGCCATTGCTTTTTAATCTTTATTAATATTACTAGTCGCTAACCCGTGCGATGCACGGGAAATGTATTGAGTACAATATATAATTTAATCTTTGTTTATTTTACTACAACACCAAAATTGAATTTGTAAAATAAAATCATATAGCTAAAACATTTGTTAACAGCTATACGTTTCAGACATTTATTAAACTATATTATTATTATTATTATTATTATTATCAACTTAACAGTATTTTAATATATGATACCAACATGCTTCAAGAAAATGTCCAACACTGAAAACAATTTCGAAAACAAACTCAACTAAACAGTTTGATGAATAAATATATTACAATCTATAATATAAGCCAAGAAATAAACTTTGAAACCAATATGAACAAAATCCACGTCAAACAAAACCATTTCGATCATTAAGAATATGACTCACTAAAGTCATGAAAAACACAGGATTCATTACAAAAAAAAAAAGCATCTTTAGTCTTTATAGATTTTGCCTAAGTACCCAGATACGATGACACATATTCACACAAAAAGAGACATAAACACGGACAATTAAAGAAAAAATAAGAAAAACAAAAGAGACGTAAACACGGACAATTAAAGAAAAAATATAGGAAAAAAAGTTAGGAATAGAAATATAAGATAAAAAGAATAATCCATGGATATTCATTGAAATCTTCTAGATAATTTCTGATAATAGAAAAAATAAAACCCAAAAGTTATGATGTTAAAACTTCCAAAAGGCCAAAAAAAAAAAAAAATTTAAAAAATCAGAAGATTCAAAGTTTCAAAAGTATTGAAATAAAACAATATATATATATATATATATATATAATTACGCAATAGAGAAATACAATAGAAAGAAGGGAATCCATGATTATAGCTTTTCCACTTATGTATTGGACTCCTCTCCTTCTTCGGTCAATGCATCAAGGTTAGGGTTATTTGATTTGTTCAATAAAAATTTGAAGATTTAATTAAAAGATTCAAGCCCAGCAATTAAATAAACAAAACAACAATTGACAAACTTATAAGAAAAAGCAACAAATCTATAATTTTTATTGAACAAATTAAATAACCCTAACCTTGATGCATTGACCGAAGAAGGAGAGGAATCCAATACATAAGTGGAATATGTAAATTGTGAAGCATGAGTCGCCCTAAAAAAAAATCTTGAAGAAAAATAAGTTTTAAGGAGAAAATTGTGTTGCAGCAAAAATAAGTTTTTGGGGCTTAGGTTTTCTACGCAAGCAATTCTTAAATAGGAGAGAGTAGAGGCGGTGGGAGAGTGTCCTTATTTGGCTAGAAGTCTAATTTGCATTGGAAAAGGAAAACAGTGATGAGGTGGAAAATTTAATTTAATTTAAATATTGTGCTGACGTGGAAAATTGTGGGAGCTTTAAAAGCTTCGGTTTTATATATATATATAGATTAGGGTAAATTTCATCCACACTCTTGAGATTTGGGCTAATGTCAACTAGGTTCAAGATTTTTCAAAACTAGTCAATTTGGTCCTTAAAGTCAACTTAGTCTTTAAATATTTAGTTATTTTTTATCAACTGTTTTAGGGACTAAATTGGCTCTGGAGACCAAATTGATTAGTTTTAAAATGTCTTGGACCTGTTTAACTTTATCCCAAACATTAGGAATTGTGAACAGAATTTATTATTATTATTTTTTTTCCATCTTCACTGCATTTATGATATGGCCATAAGCACAAAAAAGATCAAGCACAAAAAAGATCTCGCACATTTGTGAACAATTTTCCCGAAGCATATTGGCTTTTTATCACGGCTAACACCCTACTTTCTTGCATATAAGAGCATTCTCATCAGCTCTTTCATAAAAAATGTTATTTTAACACATCAAAAACATACTTTATCATTTTAGCACACCATTTTACAATTCACCATTTATCACATCTTCTATTTTTCAATTCTATACATTAAAATAATATATCCAACACATTAAACTACAATCACAATCAACCTCCACAAACCACCAACGGCAACGGCAAATTAACCTTCACAAGCTACAATCACAATCACTAGATCTCCAACAAATTCCAAATCCAAAAACCTCAACAAAAGAGAAAAGAAAAAGAAAAAGAAAAAGAAAAAGTAACTCAAAATCTTCAACAAACACTGTCGGCCCACTACAGCCACAAACACCGCTGCCCACTACAGCCACAAACATCGCCAGCCCAAAACTCAACCAACCACCGCCACAACCACCGGCCCAAAATGCCAACCCAACTGATCAATCAATGACCCAAAACCCACACATCGAAACCCACTACAACCACAAACACCACTGCCCACTACAGCCACAAACATCGCCGGCCAAAAACTCAACCAACCACTACCAAAACCACGACATCACCACCAGCCCAAAATCCCAACCCAACCGATCAATCAATGACCCAAAACCCACACATCGAAACCCATCCCAAATTTCACACCCACGACCCGATTAAGAGATCTAAAGGTCGAAGGCGAGGGCTATGGAGGTCGGCAGCGAGGTGAGGCGACGAGAGATCTTAAGCAAAGATGAGAGAGATCTTGAGCAGGGAGGACTGAGAGAGAAGAGATAAAGAGTGACAGAGAGAGAAGAGAAAAGAATAAAGTAATGAGAGAGAAAAGAGAAAAGAGAATAAAAAAATATTAAACCAAAATGGCATTTCTGTCCGTACGCTCTCATATTTAAGAGCGTACTGTAGCATGTCTCAAAATTTTGAGACATTTAGCACACCTGATGATGCTCTGTTTTTGGTGTTTGGTGTGCCAAATGCCAAATATTTGGCATTTGGCTCACCTGATAAGAATGCTTTAAAGGCTACTTTTTTCAATTACTTGATTTTTTATTAGTGTTAATTACACACAATCTACTTTACACAGTTTTATATACTCCAAAAAGCAACTGACATGGGGACATCCAAGTTGGATAATTTCTTTTTGGGTATGTAAAATAGCATATGTGCTGTGGTACATTAAACAAATGCCCGAAAAGCACTTGTTAACCAGACCCTTTAAGGGGAAAGTTAACCAATGCTCTAAAAACATTAGTTTAGAAAATATTTTTAAGAACTTTTTATTTTAAAAGAAAAAAAAGGTTTTAGTCAACTTTTAATATTTTCCCTAAAAGTAGTATAAAAATTCTTAAAATGGTTCATTAACAAAGCACTTATTAACCGAACTCTATATATATTAAAGCTATTTTTTCTTTTTCTTTTTTGTAGGTATTAAAAGGAGTTATGATTTTCATGGAAGAGAGTCCTAATGGTTGAACAAAAGACAGAACAAAGAGCTTTTATTTGAAAACTGGACTCTTTTAATTACAATACTTTACAACTGTTATCACATCAGTCCACACACAGCATTTTTACTTCATAGCTTTACTTCCCACTCTACAACACTCGGAGCTTTATGGCTTCACCTCACTTCACACGGCTTCACCTCACTTCATACAAGTATTTCTCTTCATTGACCCTTCACCTTATTCCACACGTCTCACACCGAAAATTATATGTTGTAACCTGCATATATGCCGGGTACACCACACACCTAGGCACATGACATCCTATTTATACTAGTCTTATTTCGGTAAAGAGAACTGACTTTGAAGCTTCTAGCTTTATCTTTTTAAATACTATATTTTACTAAGCTTCTAGACACCTTAAACTTGTGGCTGAAATTCACTAGTGCAAGGAAGCTTCTAGAGAAAATATGAGAACTATAGAATTCTAGAAAAAAGAGCAAGAGAGAGAGGCGGTGCTTGATTTTTAACACTGATTACGCTGATTTTCAAAGAAAATTTTCCCCCCGCAACTGATATGAAAATTTGTTAAAATCAAGCTCATGGTGCTTTCTTAAGTCCATTGAGTAACCAGCATAGTCGACACACTTTGTGAGACAATCCCGAAAATGAGAACCTTAGTGGCAGCTGCATATAAACTTTCCCTATGAGCTCTCCATTAAGGAAAGCATTTTCACATCCACATCACAACAACAAAAAATGTAAATTTCTTAGAAAATCAAAACGGGTAGAAAATTCAAATTTTAAACAATCCAATAATCACTAAACACTAGTTCTCTAACATTTATTAATGCACCACTGTGCACTCTTGGTGTGGCGGACACTCACACTCCACAAGTATAAGTACTTGTGGGGTGTGGAGGGCAAGAGTCAGAGTTCAAGTCTGCAAAAGGGAGTTCCACACACATATACACTTAGAATAGGTTAGATTAAGGTCGTCTAGGTTAGAGTAGAATTTCTAGCTTGTATCACAAAAATTATTTAAAAAAAAAAAAAGAAGACATTTATTAATGCAAGCTCAAAAAAAAAAAAAACATTTATTAATTTAAATCGTAATACTCTCCTTACCCAAACCACCTCAACGAAAAACCAACTACTCAAAATCTAAAATAGAGAAATAAGGGATGAGCTCCCCAACTAAGCAAGTGACCAATTTTTTTTTTTTTTTTTTCTTTTTTAGAGAAGAAGCAGACAACCAATTTGAACTAGCATGATCAAGCATATATACAAGTTAAATAAATAAATTATTCATAAGATAAATATCATTTACTTAAAAATTTTATTTCAGATTAATTAAAAAATAAAATATAATTTGCAATAAATTCCAAATATTAAAATTTTCAACCAACTTATGTGACTGATCGAATTGATATCAAATGATCAATTAGATTTTGAGATTCTAATAGGCTTAGATTATTTTCTAGAAAATGAAAAGAGAGCATGTATTACTGTAAATGAAAATTGAAAATGATCAAATTCATACGAAAATGCAAAAACTTGTCGAGAATGTGAGTTTCGGTGAAAAAAAATGCAAGGCCAAACATATAAGTTTTCCAATGAAAACCGTAAACAGGGCCATGTAATTAGGAAGACTTGATTCTAAGAAAAAAGAAAAGATTATGGAGACTTGAATTTGTAACTTGCTGCTTTTGGACAAGTTGGTAGATTTATTTTCTTTGAAAAAGTGGAAAAGGAAAATCGAGTTACCAAGACTTGACACAAGTTACTTGCGTTTTACCCTTACTCCTTTAACAAAAGAATCAATTAAGGGTCCCAAAATAAGAAAATCCACCATGTGATTTTGGAGACTTGACTCCAACAATGTAACTTGCATCTTTTCTGGGAAAGTAATGCACAAAAGACTTGACTCTAACAGTGTAACATGCTAATGATGTTAAAAAATCCACTATGAATTATATTTTAAGCAAATTTGCCATTACTTGTTTGTTTAAATTTTAAACCAGTAATAAATAAAATGTAACAAAGAAAACTCTCAATAAAATATCACAAAAAAAAAAAAAATCATTATAGCCTTAGGTCTAAAAAAACCTCGACTCTGACTCTAGATCATGAGAAATTTTGGTAAATTTTACTGAATTTATTTTTATGAATTGAGAGAAAGGTGTTACTTAATGTTATTATTTTAACATATCTTATACATTCTACATAACCTTCTCATATGGCAGGATTGTCTGCGCATTGCGTGGGTTCTCGACTAGTTTATATAATTACTATAGCAATTATGTATTTTTACCCAATTTCACATGATTTGATGTTGATAAATTTTTAGTTTAATTGGCTAAAATATGATATATATATATATATATATATATATAAGACAAGCACATATACAAGTTCTCTTAGAGCATTAGCATTGGGGGTGTAAAACCCTCCAGATGCTATTTTACATTCTTAGAGGTCCAAAACATGCTTTATCTAATTGTTATTGCTAAAACTTTCTAGCAATTATAAGCAGTGAGTTTGTACTTTGTATATATACAAACTACTGTAGCATGGTTGTAAAACAAAAATATTTTATTTTATTTTGTTTGTTTTAAAGGATGAGATACAAAAGGAGTGGAAAAGAGGAAGAGTGGGGAGGAAGAGAGAGAAATGAACAAACAAATGAATACACTTAAAAAATAAGAACTGAAATGTTGGTTAAATTGTAAAATAAGATGGTAAAATAGATAAAAATATCGTTTAAATGTGTGAAATAGATATTTTTTTAAATACCTGTACGCTTATCCGTTAATGTTTCCTATATTTTATTTTTTTGTTGGATACTGTAACTATTTTTTGAGGGAAAAAAATGGGTGTTTTTCCTTGGAAAAATGGGCCATGCAATTACCCAGACTCGAGTTGAAATCCATCATCCTTTTTTTTTTTTTTTTCCTTTTCAGTTTTGTTTCCTCAATACTTATTCTTTGTTTGTACACATGATTTCTGACACTAACCATTGATAAATTTATCAATGATATGGAAAGAGAGAAGCCAATTAGATTTACCTTGAAAACTGTTGTAATTGAGGTCAATAAAAGTGATATCATGTAGATTTAATAATGATGCTGGAACCTCGCCAGTGAAGTTAGATTGGAGGAAAACTTACCTTACAAATGAAATGTGTTATAACAATAAAATATGTTGTATATTAATTATTCGGTGATTTGTTGGTGCCTCCACGATTTGCATGAAATTTGGCATAATTAATAAACTTGGGTAATTAAATTAATTAACCGTAGACAATATTTTTTAAGCCAAAAACACACCTTCTCGAATTCCTACAACAGGATTATTTTTAAGTTTTTACAAAAAAAATAATAAGTCTCTAATGATTATTATTATTATTATTAATATCAAGGTGAATTTCATGAGTGAATTGGGACTACTTGATTTAGGCAAGACTCAAGAGCATCAAAAACCTTTTGTGCAACTTTCTTCCTAGAAAAGAGGAAGCCAAGTCTCTGAATTCACATGGCCGATTTTCTTCATTTTGGGACCCCTAATTAGTTTAATATAGGAATAGTAAAGAGTAAAATGCAAGTTACTCATGCCAAGCCTTTCTAAATACATTCTCCTTTTCTATTTTTATAAAGAAAAGAAATCTAACAACTTGTCCAAAAGCAAGTTATTATAGATTCAAGTCTTCCTAATCACATCATGGCCCCGTTTCACCATTTCCATTGAAAAACTTACATGATTGACTCTTTGGACTCAAGTCCCTTATAGTTTAGGAGTCCAGAGACTCACGACATACCAAAATGGGCCCCCAAAAATAAAATTGTGAAAAGGGGCCTTGTGATTAAAGAGAAAGAGTGTAGGACTTCAAACTGTAACTAAACCAATGACTTGACTCACTGCTCCAAAGAATTAGCCCCAAAAGCATCGTCATGCAATAATGTATATCGTCAGAAACAAATATCGAATGACTTGACTGCGCTTCTACAGATCTGGCAATTCAAATCGTCTCAGTCCAGTTTCGCAACCAGGTTTTTGATAAACTTTTTTTTTTCTTTCTCCACAAAAAATTACTCAAAAATAAAAATTATTTATAGTAAAACTAAAAATAATTAAGCTTAATCAACTAATTTTACCAAAAACAAATAACTTGAACTTTTAACAAATTTTAAACAAAATAACACACATAAAAAAAATACAAATAAATAAAGAAAAAGCTAGTAATTGTTAAGCAATAGAGTCGGAAACTAGAGCCATCGTACACAACTTTTTTACATTAGACATAAGAAACACTGGAATACATTTTACAACAAGAGCTTTCTTTTCTTTTCCTTCACTCTCTCCTACCTCTTTAGAATTACAAGAGTCCTATTTATAGACCTTAGAGCTTGCAGATAATGTACAATATTCATATCAGGACAAGTAGGGGATGTCCTTATGTATTTACAAGTGTCCAAAGCATAGTGGCCTGGCTTGATTTTCATCTTCCTCCGGATAAGCTTGCCATGGGATAAGAACAATAATAGAGACCTTGAGTGCTGGGCTGGCGAACAGGTGTCAAGTGAGGTAGGGGCATATCTGCATTGGTGATCTTATTCAAGCATCTCTCTGATAGGGAGGAGATATGGTACTGTTGGGAGTTGTTGGGAGGATTACGTCTGAAGACGTTTCTAGGACTTTTGACTGTCTTTTTTTTTTTTTTTTTTTGTTAAAGGTATCTAGTCTCATCCATCTCTTCCTTGGAACCATTCTTCATCAACATCTTCATCAGGATCATGATTATGATATTGTGGGTCATCATATCCAATAAGAGGATTTGGCATTTCCCAATGATCTTCATGTGGCCATTGTTGTTTACAAACATCCGGGCCAGTTGGAATTATTTCATGGAAAATACCCTTATTAAGGGATTCTGCCATGGTAAGAGCATGATAACAAGATACCCAAGAGACATCCAAATGTGTGTGGAGACTTCCGTTTGAATTGGTGACCCAATACATCTCAGCAGGGTGGAAAATTCCTTGTGCTCGAATGTTATTTTTAGAATGAAGTTTGGCAACCAAACATGCTAAAGTGACTTTGTGGCCAAATTTGGGGTGTTCTGTTTTAGGATACCTTATCCATTCACCATTATGAGCATCATTTTTCAAAATTTCATACCAGAATTTATGAAAATATTTATTTCCCTGAGGGAAAATATAGTTGTAAAACTCTGGTTCGAAATGAAGACACAAGTATTATTCATTGAGTACGTACCACATATAGAGGTAATGTGCAACCGTCCAATTGGTTATCCAAAATGCAAAAGGGGTTTTCCATGGTTGGTCTATATCAGGGAAAATAGTAAGGAAATGGCATTGGTGTTTTTTAAGGTAATCATGGAAGGTTTTAACAATTCTTTTAGTTCTGGCTTCAAGGGTCAAGGTTTTGATTTGGTCTTTTATTTCTGAGGGAATGTTTTCTATCATATTAAGGATATCATTAGGTATGCAGAGGAAGGGCTTGAGGATCAGGATGGGTCTGTAATAGGATATACACACAAAGGTAGAGGGATAATTGTGGTATTAAGGGCTGGAGGTTTCCTGGAAAGGTAATCAATGATAAGGTTATCCTTACCTTTAATGTGCTTGACTTGAAAAGACCATTGTGAAAACCAATTTGACCATCTGAGTAACTGAGGATGTGGGAGCATTTTCCTTTTGAACTGGAGCATCTTGGGAAAGGAAGACATGTCCATTTCTACTAAGAAATTATGTCCAAGAAGATGGAACTGGAATTTTTCAATTCCATGCTTGACTGCAAAAATTTCTTTGAAAGTAGAATGGTGATGAAGTTCTGAGGGCTTGAATGCACCACTTTTGTAACCGCAAATATTCCTTTTGCCATCAATTTCTTCAAAAAGAGCTGCTGCCCAATATTCATCACTCGCATCTGTCTGCAAGATCCGCTTACCTGGTCCTAGAATCTGTAAGGGAGGAAGTTTTTCTGATAATTTTTTCAACTGTTGAACCGTTTCTGTGTGAGTAGAGTTCCATTTTGGGGGAGATTTCTTCAATAATTGAGCCAAACAATTCCTGTATCTGGAGACTTTTGGAATGAAGTCCGACATGTAATTTCTAATTCCAAGGAATTGTTGTATTTGCTTAGTGTTTGTGAGCTTGTCTGAAAATTCACCCAAAGAGGACGCTATGTGAGGCTTCAGAGTATACTTTCCATATGAAATATTTACTCCCAAAAAGTCTATAGAAGACTGTCCTATGAACATTTTCTTTTCTGAAAGCATTATTCCTTGGGATTTCACCAAATTATAAAATTCAGTGAGCAACTTGGCATGAGATTCTTCATCTTTTGAGAACAAAAGGATATCATCCACATAGATTAATGCATTGGCTAAGAGTGGCTGGAACAACGTCACCATTGCTTTCTGGAATTGGGATGGAGCATTTTTAAGACCAAAAGGCATAACAGTCCATTGGTAATGGTGGTCTGGGATGCAAAAACCCGTCTTGTATCTTTCTCCTGGATGGATGCCCAGCTGCCAAAATCCAGCTTTAAGATCAAACTTTGAGAATACTTTTGCATTTGAAAGATGCTGGAAAAGGGCACTCTTGTTTGGCAAAGGGAATTTGTCATTTGCCAGAAAGTGATTAAGATCTTGGTAATTGATTACCAGTCTAAGTTTGCCTCGAACTTGCTCAGCATGCTTATTGACATAGAAAGCTTCACATGCCCAAGGAGAAGTTGTGGGTTCAATAAGGCCTTCAGCTAGGAGAGTAGATAGTTCCTGAGTGGCCAGGGCTAAATGTTCTGGATTCATCCCTCTGTGACTGGCTCTTGTGGGGTTGACATCTTCATTTTTCTTGAATGGAAGGTGTATGAAAAATTTTGGGTTTTTCCATAGAGGATTTGGATTTCTAAGGAGGAATTCAGAATGGCTGTTTGCATAACAGTCACTGATAATCTGGAGTTTTAAGGAGTCAAAGGGGTCCACGGTGAACAAGTGGGGTACTTGGGTCCAAGTAAGAAGGTGTTGTTTGTGCATGAGCCCTTTTGAAGAGCATCTAAGTCTTGGTATTTGATGAAGGAGATCAAATCCGATGAGAAGGTCTCTGCCTGTAAGAGGGGATCCAAGGACTTGGTGTTTAATAGTTAAGGTTGGAAAGATTCTGATGAGGATAGGCTTACTTTTTAGGGTTATAAGGAATGTTTCTCCATTGGCTACTCTAAACATCTAGTGATGGGGTAGCCAAAATTCCTGAGGTAAAATTCTGGGGTGAAGGATTGTTGCTGCTGCTCCTATATCAAATAAGGCTATCACCGGAATAGGTCTAGAGTATGTATCAAGGAGAAGGTGCACTTGGGCTATAGGAGTTGGGTTGGTCAAGGGAGCTATTATTGGCTGGGATGTGTAGATGGTTTGGATTTCTGGGTCTCAATCATATTCGCTGTCTGGTTCTGAGACTTCTTCCGAGGTAGAATAAGCCACAACTGCCAAGGCTTGAGGAGAGTATTCATCATCCAAGGAAAAGAGTGACTCTATGTCCGAGAAAGGAATATCTTTTGCATGAATCTGGGCTTGTTCAAGGAGCTTTGCTGCCTTTTCCTTTTTCGGGCAATTTTTAGCAAAATGGCCTGGTCTCCTGCATACAAAGCAAGCTTTCGAAGTTTTTCCTTTAAACTGCTTCCTCCTAAGAAACTTCCATTTCTTCTTTCTGAAAGTGTTTTTCTTTTTTCCCGCATAATGTCTTTTCTTTCCAAAATATTTTTTGAAATGATTTCTTTTTTTCTGTGGACAGGCACAATTTTTCTCATAGCACTTTATCTGCAAATCTTTTCTCCTGCAATTGTTTTTGAGTTTGCTATGGACCTTATCAATTTTGGAAAGAAATTTCCTCTAATTGCAGAGCTTTTCCAAAGCAATAAGCACATGTTGATAAATTTCTCCCAAGGAAGCTTGTTGTAAAGTTATTTCTTGGAGATTCATCATGCAAAGAGTTTCATCTCCCAATGGTTCTGGAAGGGAGTTGAGAAAAGTATGCTTGGCATTAACATCATCCATACCATTAAAAGAATAATATCTCCTTGACATTCTGTCAAAATGCTTTTCCAAATCTTTTCTTTCAAATGAGCAACATTTCATCAAAAGGAATTCTTCTCGTGCTACTTCCGTGTAATGAGTTACGGAGCCAAGAAATTCATTACGGACAATTGTGAAAAAATCTTCCAATGCGTTGCACTGGGCTGCTTGTCTTTGTCTGTATTCTCCTAGATTGATCCACTACTCTCTTAGCCTTCCTGTAATTTTTGCCACAAATTTAGCAATTATCTGGGGCACAGTGGCATTCAGGGCTTGCAGTTCAGCAATACACTAGGAATACATGCTAAAGATCTCATCATGCCATCTGGAAGGAGGAGCATTATCGAGGGTAAACAAATGTTTTGAATCTGTAGTTGGCAAATAAGCCAACCTTGTTTGGTATTCTAGGATAAATGGTTGGGGGGGGGGGGCAGTGGGTTGGGCGAAGAACATTATCTTCCTCTTCCTCTTTTGGTTCATTATTTGTCATGAACACCTCTTCTAGGCCAAGATCAGACAGGTCTAGGTCAGAATCCTCAATTACCGGGAGCACAAAAGGCTCTCTAGAGTCATTAAGAGTGAGGGTTCTTCCACTGTTAAAGAATATGTCCAAGCTTCTAAGTTTGACCAGTATAATAAAACTGCCCCCTAACTTTCAAGTCTTGATTCTGTCCCTGCTAGGCACACTTAGGATTTTTAACCTAGAATATTAACCCAAAAAAAAAAAAAAAAAAAAAAAAAAAAAAAAAAAAACTTATGACGTTAACTAACCCTATTATCAAAATTACTAAATTGTCACTTTTTTTTTTTTTTTCTCCTTTGGAACGGGCTATCACAAATAGAGTCCAATCAGGCAATCACTAATTTGACAAATAATTATTTAAATTCAAGCAAAGGTCGAAACGGAATTCATACTACTAGTAAACAGAGAACCATGAAAAATTAAGTAGGTTCTGTCAACTGTCAAGAAGTATAATTATTAGGAGTTGCATGACAGACATAAAGTGAGAAGTATTTTGAAGACACCATTTTTAGACTAATTTTCAACAAACTTAGGCAACCTTGAATTGATTCAAATGATCAATTACATTTTGGGATTATTTAGTAGAAAATGAAAAGAGAGCGCATGCATTACCTAAAATGAAAATTGAAAATGATCAAATTGACATGAAAACCCAGAAATTGGCCGAAGATGTGAGTTTTCGTAAAAAATATTACGAAGACTTGACTCTGTAACTAACTTTTGGACAAGTTAGTGGATTTTTTTTCTTCAGGGGTCCCAACATAGAGAAAATGAGCTACTTATTACCATGACTTGACTCCTTTTAACAACGGAATCAGGGGTCCCAAAATAAAGAAAATTGGCCTCTTAATTTCAGAGGCTTGACTTGACTCTAAACTGAAGTCTCTAAGACTAATAACAGTGTAACTTGCGTGTTTTCTGGGAAGAAAGTTGGCACACAAGTTTTTTGGCAATTCATAACTAGTGATGCTTGTCTAAATCAAGTGGTCCTCATTCACTCATGAAATTAACGTTGATAGTAATAAAAAAATAAAAAATAAAAACTCTTGCTGACACAGTGAATTAGAGTAGGCACGTTTTTCCGTTTCATTGAATTTATACGCTTTCATAACTACAAAAGAGCTAAATCCCCACTACTGAGTATAAGATATATGGATTCTCGACGAAAAATAAAATAAAATTATAAGATATATGTTGTGTCTTTACTAGGAACAAGGATATTGCATTCCAAGCGTACTTTGAGAAGCAATTTAAAAATAAATAAATAAAACAAGTGCATATACATTAGGGCCGGTGGCACGTTGAGGCCAGGGTGGTCACATGACCACTCTCACCTCAATTATATACATATATATATATATATATATAATTTAAAATTTTATATTTGTCTTCATATATACCCTTAAAAAAAATTTGTGACCACCCTAAATTTTTTTTTTTTTATACCCAATGAAATTAAACTTTGGTCCATAATTTGATACAGTTAATAATATATTAGGGTATTTCAAGCAAAAAGAATAAAAGCCCAAAAAAAATTTATTGAACTAAAATATAATAATAATAATGATGATAACAATAATAATAATAATAATAATAATAATAACTTGACTCACAGCTCCTAAGAATTAGCCCCCAAAGCATCGTCGTCATGCAATAATGTATATCGTCAGAAACAAATATCGAATGACTTGACTACACTTTTACAGATCTGGCAATTCAAATCGTCTCAATCCAGTTTCGTAGCCAGGTCTTTGCAAAACTTTTTTCTTCTTTCTCCACAAAAAATTACTCAAAAATAAAATTTATTTATAGTAAAGTTAAAAATAATTAAGTTTAATCAACTAATTTTACCTAAAACAAATAACTTGACCTTTTAACAAATTTTAATCAAAATAATTTCGTCCATACTTAGACGCACACATAAAAATATACAAATAAATAAAGAAAAAGCCAGTAATTGTTAAGTAACAGAGTCGGAAGCTAGAGCCATCGTACATAACTAATAACAAAACTGCCCCCTAACTTTCAAGTCTCGATTCTGTCCCTCCTAGGCACACTTAGGATTTTTAACCTAGAATATTAACTAAAAAAAAAAAAAAAACTTATAATGTTAACTAACCCTAGTATCAAAATTACTAAATTGTCACTTTTTTTTTCTCCTTTGGAACCGGTTATCACAAATAGAGTCCAATCAGGCAATCACTAATTTGACAAATAATTATTTAAATTTGTTGGGTTCTAAGACTTTAGGTTTAAATGTATTAGAATTTCAATTTGTAATGTTGGCAAACCATGATCAAAACGTTTTAGTCTTGTTTAGACTTGCTCAAAGTACGTGGTTGTATATAAAGTTGGAATCGAGTAGCTGTAGGATTTATTATGTAAATTTGCCTGGCTCGATCGATCGAGAATTAGACTCGATCGATTGAAAGTCATGCAGATTGTTTTTTTTGCAAAATTTCCAACTCAGCCCAAGCCCGTTTGATGTGTAGGGTTTTATACTTTGTCTTAAGTATAAAAGGGAAAACCCTAGCCACGTTTTGAGGTTGCTCCTTATGCTGTGTGTGTGAATCTTTTGTGAGATTAAGAGGTGTTTACCTTCACACATACTTAAGGTTTCCAAGATTCAAGATTATGTCAAGAACTTAGTGATCAATTCAGTTGCTGCATTAAGAGCTTAAAGATACACAAGCGGAGGTTCTTGTACTTGCAGTGAATTCAAGAAAGAAGTAGTCCATGGACTTAGAGCTGTCATGTGGTTATGGTAGTAAGTTTCCTACTCGAGGTAGCAATAAGATGTTAGTGGTCTAAGTCGCTATTGTGTAATTCAATTCTTTCATAATGGATTCAGTTTTACCTTAAGGATAGCTAGGTTAAATCCTCCCCAGGTTTTTATCGATTTGGTTTTCCTGGGTTATTATATTGTTGTGTTCTTTATTTTCCGTACTTTACAATAATATGATATTTGTGTTAACCTAGACTGCATAATTTATCTAAGTTAATCACTTGGCTAAATAACTAGGTTAATCTGGTTGTATTTTAAGGGGTCTAAAAAAGCATAAGTGGTATTAGAGCAGGTAACTCTCTTGTTGTTGATCTTTTGATCTCTGAACTGATCCTTGACCCCAGTTGTCATGGAACACGGACACTCTCTTATTATTCCACTTCACTTTGATGGAAATAACTATGCTTGTTGGAAAGTAAGGATGAAAGCATTCCTGAAATCTATTGATGAGAGAGTCTGGAACACCATTGAATACGGATGGGAGAAGCCCACTACTCTTGTTAGTGAGTGGCAAACTTCTCAAAAAAAAAAAAAAGCAGCTGTGTTCAATAGCAAAGTTATGAATGCCATTTTTAATGCTGTTTCTATGGAGGAATTTAGGAGAATCTCTAATGTTGAGGTTGCTCATACTGCTTGGAATGTCCTCCAGACTATGCATGAAGGCACAAAAGCTGTTAAAATTAATAAGTTGCAGCAATTAACAACTAGATTTGAAAGCATTAGGATGTCTGATGATGAATCTTTTGATGAATTCTGTGCTAAGTTTAATGATACTGTTAATTCTGCATATAATTTGGGTGAAATCTATGATCAACCTAAAACTTTTAGGAACATTCTTAGATCTTTGACTGAGGATTTTAGACCCAAAGTGACAGCCATCACTAAAAGTAGGGATGTAGACTCCATCCTTATTGATGAACTTGTAGGATCTCTTTAGTCCTATGAGTTAGACCTACCTAAGACTAGCAAATCCAAATCAATGGCTCTCAAGTTTGTTGATGATGTTAATGTGAGTGGATTTGATGATGAGCTCTCTGCTACAAAGATTGCTTACCTTGCTAAGAACTTTAGAAATTTTCTTAGGAACAATAACAGAAGGGTAAGAGGTAAGAACACTATTGAACAAATAAATTTTAGGAGGAATGATCCCACTAAGGTTAATAACACTGAAAAACCTAAAGAGAAAGTAGGTCAACCTTCTAATAACACTATGGGTCAACAATGGTTTGGGTGTCAAGGGTATAGTCATGTGAAATCTGAATGTCCAACATTCTTGAGGTCTAAGGGTAAGGCTATGGCTGTAATCCTTAGTGATGATGAAGTTTTTGACAATGAGTTTGATAGTGATAAGGATGGAAACTTCATTGCTTTCACTGCTACTGCTGTAGTTGATGAAAGTGTTGCTGTTGAGGAGAACCCTTTTGATGGGAAACTCTCTGAGGATGTAGATTTACAAGAAGTCTACAATAAACTTTGCAAAGTTGCTGCAAAGGATGCTATGAGTGTTGATTTAGACTTAAAGAAAATTGCATCTCTTGAACTTGAAAAGAAAAATTTGCTTGTGAAACTATTTAATGCTAATGAATTGTTGAATAATGTAAAGACTGAGAACATGCTTTTGCTTGATAAAGTTAAGAATTTGGAACTTGAATTATCTATTGCTAGAGAATAAACTAATAGGTCTGCAAGCTCCAAACTTGATCACATGCTGAGTGTTCAAAAGTCTCCCTATAACAAAACTGGTTTAGGTTTTGTAGAAAGCATCTCTATGCCTGCACCCCATTCCATAAACTTTGTTCCTTCTTCTTCTTCCGACCCCTTGTGAATGAGGTTGTCAAACCCTCTATGAGTGAGGCTGCTAAATATGTAGAAGTTACACCTTCTAGGAAGATTAGAGTTGATTTTCAAGAGTCTAAACCTAAGGCTCATAACCCCCCTAAGGGCAAGTTGCATGATAAGCCTGCATGGGTTTGTCATTTTTGTGGAAACTCTAGGCACATTCATCCAAACTGTTTCAAGTTGCAAGCTGCTAAGCGAGCAAATAAACCAAAAGTACCTGTGCCTCAAGCATAAGATCCTATGGTACTCATTGGTGAGTTGGTAAAGGCTTTAAACCTTTATTCCAATCCTGGAGTTGCTCAGAATTCTAATGTGAATAAGAACTCCAATGCTCGAGGTGCATCTAAAAAGTTTTGGATGCAAAAGGCTCAATCTAATTGAGTCTTTCTGGCATGGTCCTTGTGCTTCTTTACTCTACTCTTTGTGACCTTTGTTTTTTTTTTGTTGGTTTTTGTTTTCTTTGTCTCTAGGATTTGCATTGCATAACATTCATGCATTCCATTCTAGGTTGTTTTGTTATTTAAAAAAAAAAAAAAAAAAAAAAAAAAAAAAAAGGAAGCAAAATGTGTTTTGCATTATTTTTCTTGGATTTAAAATCAAGGTTGGCCAATTTATTTTTACATAACATGTTTATGTACTTTGTTTAGCTTGGATGAGCTTATTTATTGTACTTTACTAGTTTGAGCCTTGTAGTTCATGTTGTGTGGGAAGATGTTTATAGTGTTTGATCACATGATCTTAATCTTGCAGGCACATGTTTTTGATTGTTGGACTTGAACTTATTGAGAAAGGCATAAATAACCATCTCACCACTATTTACTAGCCAATCATTGTGTTCATTGATGATATTTTGATTTATTCTAAGAGTCAAGAGTAGCATGAAGAACACTTGAGGATTATTTTGTAGATTCTAAGAGAAGGGAAGTTGTTTGCTAAACTAAAGAAGTGTGAATTTTGGTTGAATCAAGTAGTAATCTTGGGTCATGTGACATCTAAAGATGTCATTACGATGGATCCTAATAAGATAGAAGCGGTGGTTATTTGGAATAGGACTACAAATGTAAGTGAGGTTAGAAGTTTCTTGGGCCTTGTTCGTTACCATAAAAGATTTGTAGAGGGATTTTCCCGCATTGTAGCTCCTTTGACCTAATTAACTCGGAAGAACGTTAAATTCGAATGGAAGGAAGAATGTGAAAAAAGCTTCCAAGAGCTAAAGCTGAGATTGGTCACAACTCTAGTGTCAACTATCCTTTTAGGTACATGAGGTTTTGTCATTTATAGTGATGCTTCTCATAAGGGACTTGGTTGTGTGTTGATGCAAAATGGGAAGGTTATGGCTTATGCCTCTCGTCAGTTGAAAAAATTAGGAGAAAAATTACCCCACTCATGACTTGGAGTTGGCTGCAGTTGTTTTTGCTTTGAAAATTTGGAGACATTTTTGTATGGGGGAAAGATGCGAGATTTTCACTGATCATAAAAGTTTAAAGTATCTTTTTACTCAGAAGGAGTTAAATGTGAGGCAACGGAGATGGCTAGAATTGACTAAGAATTATAATTGCACTATTAATTATCATCCTAGTAAGGCTAATGTTGTGGTTGATGCTCTTAGCAGAAAGCCTTCAAGTTTTTCAACTGCTTTGCTTACCACTAAAAAGAAAATTATTTTTGATCTTGAAAGGATGGAGATAGAGGTTGTTATGGGCCATTATGAGGTCTACTTGGCTAGTTGGAGTATTCAACCAACTTTAGCAGAAAGAATTATATTGTCACAGGCCAATGACTCACATTTAAAGAAAATCATGGATGAGATGCGTAATGGAAAGAAACCTGAATTTTCTATTTCTAAGGATGGTGCTTTGAGATTTGGGAGTAGACTTAGTGTGCCAAATGATCCGTTGATTAAAAAGGAGATTCTAGAGGAGGCTCACTATTCACCATATACAGTACCTCTGGGTAGTACAAAGATGTATCATGATCTTCGTGAAAAATTTCGGTGGAATACTATGAAAAGAGAGGTTGCCCAATTTGTAGAGCAATGATTGACTTGTTAGCAAGTTAAGGTGTTGTACCAACGACCCTCAAGTTTGTTGCGACCACTTCCTATTCCCCAATGGAAGTGGGAATAAATTATTATGGATTTTTTTTTAGGATTGCCGAGATCTCCTAAGGGTCACAATGCTATTTGAGTGATTGTTGTTAGAATGACAAAATCAGCTCATTTTCTCCCCATTCGGATGAACTACCCCCTTGATCAGTTAGCTCAGCTCTATGTTGATGAGATTGTGAGACTTCATAGAATACCTGCTTCTATTGTTTCAGATAGAGATCCAAGGTTTACTTCTCATTTTTGGGGTGGTGTGCAAAAGGCCTTGGGTACTAGATTTGATTTTAGCACAACTTTCCACCCTTAGACAAATGGATAGTTTGAAAGGACTATTCAAAATATAGAAGATATATTGAGAGCATGTGTTTTGGATTTAAAGGGAGTTGGGCTAGTCACTTACCTTTGGTGGAGTTTGCTTACAATAATAGTTACCATTCAAGTATTAAAGCAGCACCTTATGAGGCTTTGTATGGGAGAAAGTGTAGATCCCCAATTTGTTGGGATGAGGTGGGAGAACGAAAAATCTTGGGGCCAGAGATTATTCAGAGGACTTGTAAAAAGGTAAATATGATTTGTAATCAACTATGAGCAGCCCAAAGTAGACAAAAGAGCTATTTTGACATTAAAAGGAAGGCTTTGGAACTTGAAATTGGAGATAAAGTTTTCCTACGGGTTGCACCAATGAAAGGAGTAATGAGATTTGGCAAGAAGGGTAAGTTAAACCCTAGGTTTGTAGGGCCTTTTGAGGTCTTGGAGAGAGTGGATGATGTTGCATATAGAATTGCCCTACCACCGGCCCTATCAAGAATTCATAATGTTTTCTAGGAGTCTATGTTAAGGAAATACATAGCTGACCCTTCACATGTATTAAGCTATGAGCCTCTTCAGATTAAGATGATTTGTCATATGAAGAAGTTCTGGTAGAGATTTTGGATCATAAGGAGCAAGTGCCATGCAATAGAACAATATCTTGGGTAAAGGTGCTTTGGAAGAATCATTCAGTGAAAGAGACATCTTGGGAGCATGAGGATGTTATGTTGTCAAGATACCCAAACCTTTTTAGGATCAAGGTACATAAAATTTTGAGGACGAAATTTTTATAAGAGGGGAAGAATGTAACGTCCCAGCTTTTTGAAAAAAAAAAAAAGAAGTCAGATTTTTTGGGACCACACATGCCTCCCAACTACCCTACCTACCCTACCCATTCCCACCACTCATTTTCACTTATCTTTTCTCTCTTTGGCCGGTCACTCTCATTCTTGTTCTCCTTTTCTTTTTCTTTTTCAGTCAACACAACACACAAACACACACTCCTTTCCCTCACTCTCCCACCGGTACATTCCTCAGCATCACCTCTACCATTTTTTCCGGCAAAATCACTGGAAAATCCTCAAGAACATCACACCTTCACATAAGTTATTTGAGGTAAAAGTTCTAATCTCTTTTGATGGGTATTATGTTCTTGTTTGAGGTTATTTTACCCAAGCTTTAATAATGATTTTCATGTGATTTAAGAGCTTTGGAAATGATATTCATGTGTTTATATGTATGGGTTTTGGTCTTGGTGGATGTATTTGATGAGTAAGTTCATGATTTTTACAATGATGGCTATCTAAGGCTTGTTATGGTGAAAATTTAGAGGTTTTGAGTTATAACATGTGATAGATGGTGAATATAATTTTTATTGATTAGTTGGAGCTAGATAAAGATTTAAATTGTTTGTCTTGGAGAAAATTATGATTTTGGTGTCATGTGTCACTTGATGATGTTATATAAATCTTGTGGGAAGTACTTATAAAGTGTGGAGGTTTTGATGTTAGATATGACACCTTGAACGATTTATGAGTATAAATGGGAGTCTATGCCTTGCAAATTAAATTGTTTTGAGAAATTTTGGAAGTGGAATACATTACATGTGAGGTTGAATACTAGACTTGCCTAATTAAGTTCTTACTCGGCAATTCGTAATTTGTAGTTAGATAAAATTTCAAGCGTTGTGCTCATTGTGGTGGGTTTGCTTGATATTGTTTAGGTTCTAGCCAATCTCCCTTGGAGCTTGGGGAGTTAGGCTTTTTGCAAGTTGTAAGGTAAGTAGCTTTTTAATGGGATTTTTGGAAAATAACTTTTATAAATATTGTGGGTAAATTATATGTGGATAATGTTTTCTTAAAAGTATTGTGTTGTAACCTTATTATATATTATTATATATGAAAAGTACATCATATTTGGTACTGCATTTGGGGAAATGTATGAATTGTTGATATGGAAAAATGAGCATCTTTTACTTAATCTTTGATAAGAAAATCATTGATTTTATGGTATATTGAAAAATTTAAAGATGCTTATCTTGTTTTGTTATGTGGGAAATTGATAGAAAATCTTTTGACAAGAATGAAGTTGAAAACCTTACAAACTTTGTGGAAGTTAAATTATTTAAGGTTTTTCTGAAACTACCTGGATATAAACTATGTGTTTCAAAGTAATGTAACCTGTGAGTTGTTTTAACACCATGCCATGTGTGATTTCTCGGTAATCACCCGATTTGGTCTCCGTAGTCTTTGTGACAATGGAATCAAATCCAAGTCAACCCCCTTTCACTTTGGATGACGCGTTCTTCCCTACTGTCTATGGGGGGAAGAGGTTCCTTGATTGTGTGTAGGTGAGGCTGCTGCCCATGGGGCCAAGAGACCACATGCAAGAGAGGTCCTATTTGACGTGCTCTCTTTGCTGCCCATGGGGGGGAGAGAAAAACCTTGAGGGTATAGGTGAGGCTACTGTCCATGGGGCTAAGAGTCTGCATACCAGAGAGGACAATATCATGCCAATTGTGAATGGGTGGATCCCTTGACCGGTTTATGTGGTAGTGTGGTATATTTGTGATAATTTACCTTATGTTAGTTATTATGGCTTTGGAAATTATATTGTTGGTGCTCACAGATTATAGTATATAGTTTCAAGGTATTTACTTTGAGAAACTTTGTGTTTCATTATTAAATCATTCTTATCATATTATTATTATTGAGAATGAAACATGCATTTCCCCCGTCCCTATTAATTATGCTACTTACTGGGCTTTAGCTCATCCCAATCTTTTACAATCTTATAGATTAATTAGCTATATCATGGGAATGGAGCTTGCCTTGTCGATAGTGATTGGAATTTTATGCTAAATTGGGAGACATACATTACTAATGGTTGGTGATTCGATCTAGTTGTTTTTAAGGGAGCTAGTAGTAGTTAATTTATTAGAAGTTGGGCTCTTGAGGTTTGTTAGCCCAAGAATTTTGTTGGGATTGCATATTTTAGAGAACATTGGGACTTTCTGTTTAAATCATTTGGAGTTTTTGTAATATATTTATGTATCATGTGGAGACACAAAATTTTTAATTATTGTTCGTAAATGTGTTATAGAGTTCTGACTTGTAACGTGGAGATTTTAGTATGGTTGTATATTCTTATCCTGTGGAAAAAGAAAGGAGCTTAAAGAGAGATCTCTTACAGTTTGAATTGTCAAAAATAAAAAGGAGAATCTACAGGTACCTTTGAGATGATTTCTCATGCCGTGGACCCTTTTGGGTTTGGGGCGTGACATCATTGGATTGGATTCCAGAGGGAAGGTGGAGGAAGCAAAAAAGGAGAATGAAAGGGTAGATAGGCGGACGCGACATGTCCTATGGTGGACTGAATGGCATAAACTTTTGTCGGTATTGTCTATTATGATCTTATTTAGAGAATAATGAATTTAAGGCTGAAGATAGTGCCATTTTATAGCAGAATGGTGCTATTTCACCTGAAAGTAGAAAGTATTGTCGTGACATAAACATTGTGATGGTGTTCAAGTTTTAATTAGTATGGCCCTGACTTGAGAATTAGGATATGCCGTTGCTATTTAATCTTTGTCATCTCACATAACCAAAAAAAAAAACTTTTGCTGTATTTATTATTATTATTATTAAGGTAAATTTCATTCACATCTCTAAGGTTTGGGCTAATGCTAACCAGGTCTAAGATTTTTCAAAACTAACCAATTTGGTCTTCAAATCCAACTTAGTCTCTAAACATATAGTTATTTTTTTCAACTGTTTTAGGGACTAAAAATTAATTTTGTAGACCAAATTGGTTAGTTTTGAAAACCTAGTTGTAAGGTTGAATTTATTCAACCATCTAATTGGCTTTATTCCGTGCCAAATTTGCTTGTAATTCAGCATTTAGTAACCCTGTATTTAGGTGGGTTTGATGTAAGGGTAGTGAGTGAGATAGAGTGAAGATTGCTCAAGAGTGTCCAAGAAAACAGAGACTCGCGGCTGGCCTCGCGGGTGACTCGCGACTTCAAGCCGCCAGACGCAGCACACGTGCCAAGCATGCTGGAAGGTGAACAGTCATGCAAGCTGGAGCACTACAGGACAAAACATGACAACTGGCCATACGGTTATCTCGCGACTTAGTCAAGCCGCGAGGTCAAGCCGCGAGCCACCCCTGTTTTGTAAAACCTGACGTTTCACATTCCTCTCCCACTCCAGTATAAATACCCCTTTTACCCACGATTGTAAGAGAGTTTCCAGAGAGAATTTTGAGAGAGAAACCCTAAAGAAAAACAAGATTGATTCACCCACAATCTATACATTAGAGTCTCTTCAAATTCCTCAACTCTCTTCCTCTCCATTGTCAAATCCTTGAGAGGCATTATACCAAACCTGATTCTCTCCATTATCATTACTGTGAGAGAGCTGTTTGGATTTCTGGGAAGCAGTTAGGAAGGAACAAATCTTCATTGGTTGATGCTACGGTCTAGTAGCAGAATCCGGGAAGCTAGAAAAGAAAAAGGTTCGGCGCAACCTCGTTGGAGCAAGAAGCTTGGAGGGCTTAGGTGCACTGGGTAGATTAGGCTTGGAGGGTCTATTGCTGCCCATGTATCCCAACTGTATTTTCTAGTGGATTGTTTACCGCTTGAAGGGCGGCGGAGAGGTTTTACGCCGAGGGTTTCGGTTTCCTCTTCGATAACACATCGCGTGTTGTCTTTGTGTTTGCATCTTCCTTCCTCTCTATCTTTGCCTTTTTATTATCTGCTGTGGATTGTGTTGTGTTTTGGCTTAGATAGTTTTTAACCAATTCCATATTATAGCTTATGTTAAGTTTCCGCACACTTGTTTTTTGACATATTGCTTGAATTGGTTAAGTTGTAATTTGGGGGTCTAAACGTTCAAGGGTGTTTATACACGTTTTTGAACTTTCAATTGGTATCAGAGCGGGTACACTTGTTGTGGTTTTATTACCTAAGTGTGATCCTAGACCCCTGTGTTGTGGTAGTTGTTATGGAAAATACCATGCTAAATTGTAGCTTAAGTATTTGTGAAAATGATCTCATAGAGTTGTTAGAAACTAAGAAACATGCTAGAGTATTTGTTCACATGCTGGAATATCTTGAAAATCAGAATCATGTCTTACACAGTAGCATATCTGAATCTAAATCATTGATTAAGAAATATAAAAGAAAGAATAGAATGTTGTGTGAGATGATTGAGAGTCTGAAAATGAAAAGTCAATCTGAAAGAAGCATGAAAACTGATGATGAGTTTGTGTTTGAAGGTCAAGAATGTTTGTCACATGTGAACCTATTTGTGCATACCTCATTGAAGGTGTTTAATACATGTTTGTGGTATCTTGACAGTGGGTGTTCTCGCCATATGACAGGGGATAAGTCACTGTTTAAGGCGCTCAAAGAAAAGGTTGGTGACTATGTGACCTTTGGTGATGGAAGTCATGCTCAAGTCCTAGGCAAAGGAACCATTGAGATACCTGGTTTGCCGCTGTTGAAAGATGTGCTGTACATAAAAGGGCTGAAGGCGAATCTGCTGAGCATCACTCAAATTTGTGATGATGATTTCCTGGTACAATTCTCTAAGAAGGGATGCTTGATCATCAATGAAGAGGGGATTCAGGTTTTGGAGGGAAATCGGACTACAGATAACTGTTATGGAATAGTTCCCACGGCACCCATATCGTGTAGAAGTGCTCGTGTGGATATGTTGGAGCTGTGGCATCACAGATTTGGGCATGCCAACTTCAAACAAGTAGCAAAAGTCTCCAAACTTGAAGCAGTCGAGGGACTTCCTAAGTTTGGAAAAGTGAAGAAGACCGTTTGTGGTGCATGTCAAATGGGGAAGCAAACTAAGGCAAGTCATCACAAGGTGAATGTGATTGCCACTTCTCGGTGCTTGGAGTTACTTTATGTTGATCTAATGGGGCCTACCAGAACTGAAAGCCTAGGGGGGAAGAGATACATTATGGTCATTGTGGACGACTACTCAAGATACACTTGGGTTGAATTCCTTAGAGAAAAATCAGAAGCATGTGAGAGGTTGGAGATTCTGTGCAAGAAACTACAAAACGAAAAAGGGGTCCCCATTGCCAAAATTAGAAGTGATCATGGGAGGGAATTTGAGAATGCAAGATTCGAGTCCTTCTGTGAGAATGGAATCAAAAGAGAATTTTCAGCCCCCAAAACTCCACAACAAAATGGAGTGGTAGAGAGAAAAAATCGTGTGATTCAGGAAATGGCAAGAGTCATGTTGCTTAACAAGCAAATACCTCAAAAATTTTGGGGAGAAGCTGTCAACACCTCGTGTCACATTGGCAATAGGATTTTTTTTCCGTGTTGGTACAAAGAAGACCGCCTATGAGATATGGAATGGGAAGAAGCCTAGAGTGAAGTATTTCCGGGTGTTTGGAAGTAAATGCTATATCCTAAATGATCGGGAGAATCTTGGGAAGTTTGATGCGAGAAGTGATGAGGGTATTTTTCTTGGGTACTCTACTACGAGTCGAGCGTATAGAGTGTTTAACAAGAGCACAAAGACTGTGATGGAGTCCATAAATGTCAAGATTGATGATGCCTTATCTAAGGTGGAGATGATTGATAATGTAGAAGGGCCGAGCACCAAAGAGCCCGATGTTGAGGTAGAAGCTTTGGATATAGAAGGTGAAGAACCTATACCAGACGTAGAATCGACTCCCATCAACCCAAGAATGGAAACGAGATCGATGTCTAGAACATTAAGTCCTCTTACTCCTCCGGAAGTTCATCCTCCTATCTCTCAAAGTGATGAAGTCTCCACATCAAAAAGGCCATCTTCAAGAGTTATTAAAAACCATTCGGAAAGCAACATCATAGGATCTCTTGATGAAGGTCTTTGCCTCAGAAAAGGAAACATTCTGTTAGCCAATCATGTAACATATCACTGCTATCTTGCACAGTTTGAACCAAAAAGGTTTGAAGAGGCTCTTCAAGATGAGAATTGGGTTGAGTCAATGCATGAAGAGCTGAATCAGTTTGTGAGGAATGATGTGTGGAAACTTGCTCCAAGGCCTGAGAACGTTCATGTTATAGGCACAAAATGGATTTTTAAAAACAAAACTGATGAAGATGGAGAGATAATTCGAAACAAATCTCGGTTAGTAGCTCAAGGATACACTCAAGTAGAAGGAGTAGATTTTGATGAATCTTTCGCTCCTGTGGCAAGACTCGAATCCATTCGAATCCTCATGTCCATTGCATGCACTTTGAATTTCAAACTCTATCAAATGGATGTAAAGTGCGCATTTCTGAATGGATATCTAAATGAAGAAGTATTTGTTGAGCAACCAAAAGGATTTGAGGATCCTCATTTTCCAGATCATGTATTAAGATTGAAGAAAGCCCTTTATGGCTTAAAACAAGCGCCTAGAGCCTGGTACGATCGTCTTACACATTATCTTCTAGATAGAGGTTTCAAAAGAGGGTATGCCGACCGAACTCTGTTTGTCAAAAATGATGAAGATTATCTCCTTGTGGCACAAGTCTATGTTGATGACATAGTGTTTGGGGCAACCATCGAAGATCGTGCTACTGAATTTTCTGAGGAGATGAAGAAGGAGTTTGAGATGAGTATGGTGGGGGAACTCACATTTTTCTTGGGTCTTCAAGTCAAACAACAGAAGGAGGGTATATTTGTATCTCAAGAGAAGTATGCCAGAAACATTGTCAAGAAGTTTGGACTAGACTCCAAAAAACATGCCTCCACTCCCATGAGCTCATCCACTAAACTGAATGTTGATTCGTCTGGAGTCGAAGTAAGTCCTACATTGTATAGGAGCATCATAGGGAGTTTGCTCTATCTTACAGCTAGTAGACCGGACATTGCTTTCAGTGTTGGCGTTTGTGCCAGGTACCAAGCTAATCCGAAGGAATCTCACCTGACTGCTGCTAAGCGAATCATTCGATATGTGAATGGTACTTCAAACTATGGTCTATGGTATTCAAAGGACTCAAATGCTTGTCTTGCTGGGTATTCAGATGCTGATTGGGCTGGCAGTGTAGATGATCGGAAAAGTACTTCAGGCGGCTATTTCTACCTTGGTAACAATCTTGTCTCGTGGATGAGCAAGAAGCAGAATTCCGTGTCTCTATCTACTGCTAAAGCAGGATACATCGCTGTTGGAAGTTGCTGCACTCAGTTTCTTTGGATGAAGAAATTACTTCATGACTATGGAATTCCTCAAGAAACGATGTGTGTCTTCTGTGACAACACCAGTGCCATCAATCTTTCCAAGAATCCTGTCCAGCATTCAAAATCTAAACACATAGAGATACGTTACCATTTCATTCGGGATCTGGTAGAGGAAAGAGTTGTGTGTCTTGAGTTCATACACACCGACAGTCAAAAGGCGGACATCTTCACCAAGCCTCTCGATGGTCCACGGTTTGAATCACTCCGTAAGACCATTGGTGTTGGTACAATTCCTTGACTCTCTTGTGTGTTGTGTGCTTCACATATTTATAATATGATAAGTTTGTTTGTGTTGGAGCACACACTTCTTTGTTAGCTCTTTGTGCAGCATGTTTATTGTTTGTTTGTCCATTTGTGAATATTGTTGCTTCTTTCTATGTTTGTTCAATCTTTTTCTTCTTTTATGTCAAAAATCCAAAAATCACATAAAAATTAGAAAATCAAAAAGTTTGATTGACATTGTTGAGTTTTTGTCTCAAAACTTGGTTTGCCTTGTACCTTTGTGCTAATGGCTTTGTGCATTTTCGAGCATTGTTTGTTTCTTTGCACTCATATCTCTGTGGGAGAAATCTTGAAATCTATGTGATTGTTGTAAATAGATCTTCAAACTTGTCATGAATGATTAGTGAATGGTTTTGTTGATCTTGAGATATGCATAGACTTGTGTCTATATATATTCCCACTTTTTATTTTTGTTTTGCTAAAAAGAGCTCACCAAATGTAAATCTCCAAAATGAAAAGAGATATTGAGCTGTAAAAGCCTGTCGCACATTCTAGTATTCGACTAGAAAAAAGGGTAAGCGACCTTATATTAAAGTGAATGTTAATTCAAAAAGCCAAAGGCTTGTTCTTTAAAGTGAAATGTCATATATCACTCTCACAATGAGAGATGATTGTCTCAAAAGATCAAAATGATCAAATGTTATGTTTGAAAGTGGAGTCAAATGTTAAGCTCCAAGTTATGTAATCAAGTTGTGTGGGAGGTCACATATACATATTTCTATAATTGAGATGGGTCACATGATCTAGTGCTAATTGTGTATGCCTTGGTTGAATTGATCATTGAAGCTTCACATTAGACTAAGGACTATCTCATTGTTGATATCCACACACAACACACAAGTTTATGTTCAAAAAATGCCATATTCATTTGTGTGATTGTACTTGATGAAATGTGTTTTCACATGCTCAATCTTTGTTAATTCAAGCACAAAAAGATTTTTGAGTGTTTTAGGTGTTTTTGGAAAGTATTTTGTTTGAAAAATCTGAAAATTTCAAAAATCCAGTTTTGCCCTGTTTTGGCGGCTCAGTCGCGGGTATGTCAAGTCGTGAGCCTCAGTCGCGTCTTCGCGGGTCATTTTTGGCTACTTGTTCGCGAGTGGAAGGTCTAGTCGCGAGGTTTACTCAGAGATTTTCGTGGCTCAGCTCGCGACTCATTCGCGGGTAGACCTTCCAGTCGCGAAAAACACTTAGAAAAATTTTTCAAATTTGTGTCCTTGAGTGTTTTGGCGGCTTGATCTGGCGACTTTTTGGAGACTCATTTCAATCGCGAAAAATGCGTGTTTTGGAAATATAGGGGCAGTTTTTAAACTTTTTTGTTTTCCCTCGATCTTTTTGTGACTGTTCATTATCTTTCTCATCTGCTCTTACCCATTCACACCGTGCCTCCATTTTCGATCTCCATTTTTGCCTCTTTTCAGCTCAAAATCATCGAGTAACAGGTATGGTTTTTCTGTCTTGAACTCTATTCTACTTGTTGTTATGGTTTTCCCTCTGGATTATTCGCATTTGATTGTGATTTTGAGATGGGTTTTTAGCTCAGCTATTACTCTTTATCCATGCTTAGCTTATGGAAGCTTTTGTTTCTGTTTTGAGCTATTTTAAATTGTTGGTTTTGTTCTTCATCATATGCTTAGCTAGGGTTTGCTATTTTTTTTTGGTTTATCATCTTGTCTGATCTGCTGTTGATGTGTTGTTTCAAAATGATCCTGTGTTGAATATGGGTTCTTTTTCAGCTGATTGTGTGGTTTTATTTTGACTCCCCTTTACTGTGTAGTTCAATTTGGGCCATTTTTGTCCCTCATTGCTATTTTCTGGACATTTTCATCCAGCTGTTAGGGTTTCTTCATTATCCCTATATTACCACCAACCCACTGCTAATAAAGTCTGTTGGACTGTGTTTTGTCATTTCCTTGTTCATAATACAGACTAGACATGTCACCATTCAAGAAAGCAGCTGTGAAAGGAGGTAGTTCCAAAGGGAAGGAACCCGTAATTGATGTTGATGATTACCCACCTCAAACAAATGAGACTCACTCTTCATCAAAGAGATTTGATCCCAAAAAGTTCAGATCCTATGCAGCCTATCAGTCTCATGAGAATTATTTTCAAAATGCTACACCATTACTAGAAAGAACTGTGGATCAGTCCTCACTTCATGACACTGACATTCCGAAATGGTTTGCTCACAAGGACTGGAATTACCTTCTCTCTGATCTGGATGACGCATATGAAGATTTGGTAAAAGAATTTTATGCCAACGCAATTGTGGAAGAAGATGAACTTTAAGTGCTGGGTTCGGAAAAAGAGCTTTTCTGTCTCTCCTGCATATCTAGTAGAAATCCTTCACATCAACAGACCAATATTCCGACATTCACCGGTTTATGATGGTCTATGTCCTGATGAGGAGCTTCTCAAAGAAAGTCTTGGTCAAGACTTGGAGTTCTCACCCAATGGAAAATCCATCAGTGTTTCCTCTCTTTCTCCAAAACTGAGAGTGCTAACAATTGTGATGTTTCACAATTTGTACCCTTTATCAAGCACTGGGTATATGAACCTCGGACGTGCTTTGTTTCTTCATGATCTAATCTCTGATGTGGAAATAGACATCTGTGCTCATATCTTTCATGTTCTGCGCAAAACGGTTCTTCGAACTGAGTCTCGGATATGCGTTCCTTTCTGCAGTCTCATTTCACGGATCTTGAAGCTCAAGGGAATTTATCCAACGGCAGATGAATCTCCTATCTCAAAACCAAGTCCAATCAACATGCGTACATTCAATGCAAGCATTGGACATAGTCGGAAGAGAGCCAAACCAGAAACTTCTGCATCTCACAGTGGCTCTCATTTCAGCACTCTCTCCCTAGATGAGAAACTTGATCGCATTGTATCCTCTGTCCACGAGTTGAATACAAAGATGTCTGGACTCACAGCGTCTCTACACCATCAAAGCACTCGATGGGATATGAAGTTTACTTCTCTTCAAACTCAATTGGATCAAATTCAGAGAAAGCTGGAAGAGGATGAATAGCCTATTCCATGACAAAAAGGGGGAGTGATAGGCATGATCAGAGGGGGAGGATATTACCTAAGGGGGAGTGTCTTTACATTCTTCTTCAGTTTAAGTTTTCACTTTAAGTTGATATATTGTGTTTTGTAAACTGTTATTCAGGATGTTTTGTGTTTGTACCCATGTGCTTTTGTAAGCTTTTAGGGTTAATGTTTTATGCATAGTTTGTAGGCTTTATGGTATGTACCTTGCTTAATGCAGCCTTTATGCTATGTTGAAATCAGTACTTTAATCTAAATGTCTTGCATTTTGATTTATGTACTGTCACTCTTGTGCCCTTGTAGGATTGTTCCTAGATGCATATACCTTGTGTATTATGCATTGGTTGAGTGTTGAGCATACAAGTATCTTGCCTTGTGCTTGTTAACTTGTATGTCCTTGTGTTCATTCCAAGTGTGAATGAGCACTATGATCACTACCTTGTGGTGTTCACTTGGTTGATCAAGCCATGGTTTGTTTCTTAACTCCATCTTTGCTTGATCACATATTGCCTGTTTCATATGCATTTAACGATTTTCTGCTTACAATGATCATGGTGTATTGTTGTGTTTCAGGAGTCTTATGTTCATATGATTCAAGTGCTTCACAGCTTCTAGAGTTAGGTGTGAGTGAGTTTTGTTCAACTGTTCCCAACTCACATGTTAAGTCTAGAGTCTGTTTTAGGGTTTTGTCATGGAATAGCCAAAGGGGGAGATTGTAAGGTTGAATTTATTCAACCATCTAATTGGCTTTATTCTGTGCCAAATTTGCTTGTAATTCAGCATTTAGTAACCCTGTATTTAGGTGGGTTTGATGTAAGGGTAGTGAGTGAGATAGAGTGAAGATTGCTCAAGAGTGTGCAAGAAAACAGAGACTCGCGGCTAGGCCTCGCGGGTGACTCGCGGCTTCAAGCCGCCAGACGCAGCACACGTGCCAAGCATGCTAGAAGGTGAACAGTCATGCAAGCTGGAGCACTACAGGACAAAACAGGACAACTGGCCATACGGTTATCTCGCGACTGGATCTCGCGACTTAGTCAAGCCGCGAGGTCAAGCCGCGAGCCACCCCTGTTTTGTAAAACCTGACGTTTCACATTCCTCTCCCACTCCAGTATAAATACCCCTTTTACCCACGATTGTAAGAGAGCTTCCAGAGAGAATTTTGAGAGAGAAACCCTAAAGAAAAACAATATTGATTCACCCACAATCTATACATTAGAGTCTCTTCAAATTCCTCAACTCTCTTCCTCTCCATTGTCAAATCCTTGAGAGGCATTATACCAAACCTGATTCTCACCATTATCATTATTGTGAGAGAGCTGTTTGGATTTTTGGGAAGCAGTTAGGAAGGAACCAATCTTCATTGGTTGATGCTACGGTCTAGTAGCGGAATCCGGGAAGCTAGAAAAGAAAAAGGTTCGGCGCAACCTCATTGGAGCAAGAAGCTTGGAGGGCTTAGGTGCACTGGGTAGATTAGGCTTGGAGGGTCTATTGTTGTCCATGTATCCCAACTGTATTTTCTAGTGGATTGTTTACCGCTTGGAGGGTGGCAGAGAGGTTTTACGCCGAGGGTTTCGGTTTCCTCTTCGATAACACATCGCGTGTTGTCTTTGTGTTTGCATCTTCATTCCTCTCTATCTTTGCCTTTTTATTATCTGCTGTGGATTGTGTTGTGTTTTGGCTTAGATAGTTTTTAACCAATTCCATATTATAGCTTATGTTAAGTTTCCGCACACTTGTTTTTTGACATATTGCTTGAATCGGTTAAGTTGTAATTTGGGGGTCTAAACGTTCAAGGGTGTTTATACACGTTTTTGAACCTTCACTAGTTGACATTAGCCCAAACATTAATAAGTGTGAATGGAATTTACCCTTATTATTATTATTATTTTCATATCTTCACTGCGTTTATGATTGTTGAAATGGCTTGAATTGTAATGTCGGTGGATTGACATTACAATTCATGCATTCTTCTTCGTAGCCGAAATGGATGACTCTTTGGCAAATAAATGCTTGCCATTTTCTTTGACCAAGTAAGTGTCATGCCTATGTTAGGAGAAATTATAAGGTCCACATGGTGGACGAGTAACATGGTCCACCATATTCCACTAAAAGACTCACACATGTTTAAAATTGCTGAGTTAAAAAAAAAAAAAAAAATTTAAACAGAAATTGATTACTGACTCAGCAATTTTAAACAAGTGAGAGTCTTTTAGTGGAATGGTGGACAAGTGACGTGGTCCACTAGAGGACTGTATAATTTCTCCTATGTTAGGAAGTGTGACTTGATCAACAAAGCCAAAGACATGCTCAGCATGTAAGCATGTGTGAAGAAATCTGAAGTATTATAAATCCATAGTCTCTCCTCCAACATGAATGGTGGGTTCCACCATGAATTTAATTAGTATGACCCATTCATGTGAGAAGAAGAAGTATGTATTTATGGTACTATGGGAATACACAATAATTTTTCAGTATGAGAGAAGAGAAGCAAAAGAGAGTTCCTACGGGAGATAAAAAGAGTGCCTCTACGTGAGATAGAGAGATAGCAAAAGAACTTCTTCTATGTGTGTGCACCAGAGATAGGAAGCTAGAGTATCCTGCAACTCTTGTCTAAATACAATAGGGTGTTCTCTATTTATTTGTGAGAGAACCAAGGGTGTATATGAGGTTTGGGTTTGTGTGAGAGTGTCTTAAAGCCATTGTTGTAATTTCCACAATTATAGTGAAAAATTATTTTGTCGCCTCCCATGGACGTAGGCATATTGCCGAACCATGTAAATTCCTTGTGTCATATTTTTTCTCTCTCTTCTTTAACCTTGTGTAAATAGATTATTTCACCAATTTTCACAACAATGATACGGCCGTAAGCACAAAAAATATCTTGCACATTTATGAACAATTTTCCTGAAGCATATTGGCTTTTTATCATGGTTAACACCCAACTTTCTTGCATATAAAGGCTACTTTTTTCAAGTATTTGATTTTTTTAGTAGTGTTAATTACACAAAACTATTTTACACAGTTTTATACACTTTCCAAAAGGCAACTAACATGGTGCTTCCAAGTTGGATAATTTCTTTTTGGGTATGTAATATAGTTTATGTGCTATGGTACATTAAACAAATGCCCCAAAAGCACTTGTTAACCAAACCCCTTAATGAGAAAGTTAACAGATGCTCTAAGAACATTAGTTTATGAAATATTTTTAAGAACTTTTTATATTATAAGAAAAAAAATAACTAGGTTTTTGTCAACTTTTAATATTTCTCCTAAAATTAGTATAAAAATTCTTAAAACAAGAAAGCACTTATTAAACGAACTCTATATCTATATATTACTAAAAGCTGAAGTGTAGCATTTAATGTTGTTACGCTCACATAGAGCCATATTAGCAACTAGGCCACGTCATCATTTTTGTTTCCAATTTTTCTTATATATATTTTTAAAAATTTTCTCATTTAAGGTGACTTAAAAACTCCATTAATTAAAAATTAAAATATCTTTTAACCATTATTTTTATTATTAACAAAACTCTTTTACCTCTTCATCTCCCCACTACTTTCTACCTTAATATCATTTTTTCTCTACCTTTTTATCTTTCTTTATTTTGACTCTTCTTATTCTCAAGATCTTATTATAAATTTGACATTTTCTTTTTCATTCTATACATAGTTTTCACACATAAAAAAGGTTACTTCTCTCTCTCTCTCTCACAATTTGTTTTTCATTTTTTGTTTGATTTTTTTTTTATTGCATCAATTCTTTAGGTTGATGAATTTTTGTGTTAATTAGAATTCTACTTTGGGTTGATACAATTTAGTTTTATGTTTTAAGTTGTTATCTTTTATATTCTCTTTGATTAAATATTATCCTACTGCATTATACATATAGTATATAACATTATAGAATGACTTGGATAATTTGATTTTTATTGCTATATATTTTATTTTTACTCTTTTTTCCTCTCATCTTATTTTATTCAACATTTAAATCCAATCACATCTTCCATACTAATAAATTATGCAGCACAAATCAAAAAAAATGACTAGACACAAACCTGTCTTCCTTTACCATACATTGGGAGAATCAAAATATTTGTGTGATAAATGGTCATATAATTTATAATTTAGATAGCACCCTTTTAATGTATCTAGGCCCATAGATTGAGCAATTTGTAGACTTAAAAGGCTATTGAGAATGAACTTTTTGAATCAAGTCTAAAAAATATGAACTACTATATATTATTTAGATAAAAACTTGTACATTAATATTTTTTTGCCCCAAATTTAAATCATGCAAACTTAATAATTTTATATTATGTGTTAGCATCGTCTCTACTTATTCTTCTTCTTTTTCTTCTTAAAAATATTATTTATCATCTTTAAAGGAAGCCAACAATATTGATCTTATGGGATAAGTTACATAAAATATTGAGAAAAAATGTTTTATATTACAATCTACTAAAAATGTTTTTTAAAATATTTAAACAGTTCTATTTTTCATATCACTGGTGTGTTTTACAACTACCACATGTTAACTTAAGTCTTAATATTCTTAAGTTGTTTTGGCAAAAAAAAAAAAAAAAAAAAGGTTGTCACAAAAGAGTTCATGTAAAGTTTTTTGCAAAATGAAATATTTGTTTTGTAAGGCCACCAAACTTGATAATTTGCAAATGATGGAACCATTCGCAACAATATTTGCATAGTTATACAGGTCCAACTAAAGCAATTGTGTATACTTTTTGTCTTCAAAAAACACGCATCTAGCAATGGTTAAACGTTCATCTTGGGTAGTTTTAACTTTTCATATAATTTTACCTTTACATATTTATCTATTTTAATTTAGATTTTTTTTTCAAAAAAAAAAACTTTAATTTAGATATTTATAAGTAAACAACGAAATAATGATTCATGAATAATAAAAAACAAAAACAATATATATATATATATATATATACATATTTATCTTGTGCGGTTGTAACTTTACGTATAATCTTGCATTTATATATTCATCTACTTTAATTTAGATGTTTATAACTTAATAATGAAATCTATAAACAAGGTAATTAAAATAATCATATTTCTACAATTCAAAAGGTCACAATTTCTTTTTTCAAAAAATGCCTTTTACATTTCCTTGGAATTATTTTTAAATTTTTTTTATAAAACCTTTGACATACCACTAACCTAACCACTTCATACACTAAAAAAATTTAAGGCTCATTATTACTTCCGTTAATATATTATGGATATCTTAATTGATTGAGACCAAACTAGAGAAATGCTTTTCATATTTCCTTGAAAATTCAGAAGGAAAAATTAAAAAAAAAAAAAAAAATTTGACATACCACTAACGTAACTACATCTATAACTATTTAAGCCATGATATCTATTTCTTATTGATAACCATAAAATTTACAACTAGCAAGGGAACATACAAAGTAATAAAGAATATATAAATGAGGGAAGAAAAAAAAAATGAAGTCAAACGTTAATTAATAATCATTATTTGGAAAATTAAAACGTGGTCAAGAGGAGTAAGAAATAAAATAGAGATGGCTATATAGAGGACATTGAAAACTTTATAGTGCAATAAAATCAACCATTACATTCGATCACTTAATTAAATTAATAATCAACAATTAAATATAATAATACAAAATTTAAACTTAAAACTAATCAAACTCTAACTATGAGTTGTTCTACCTTTTATTTAATGTCTATGCTATGCAAATCATCAACCAATAAATATATGATAATGGTAAAAAAATAAAAGAAGAAAAAGTTATAGACAAGATTATGAAAGATATTATAAAACTATTTAAAAAAAAAAAAACTTTTTATAAAATCTAGGGACTAAAATAGTATTTTATCTAAAAAATTATCATGTGCAACACGCGGGTTTGCAACTAGTATATATTAAAGCTGTTTTTTGCTTTTTCTTTTTTGTAGGTATTAAAAGGAGTTCTGATTTTGATGGAGAAGAGAGTCCTGATTATGCTGATTTACAAAGAAAAATTTTCCCTCGCAACTGATATGAAAATTTGTTAAAATTGTTTTGTAGGGTATATTTGGAGGGCAAATGGGCCAGATTTTTGGGTGAAAATCAAGCTCGTGGTGCTTTCTTAAGTCTATTGGGTATCCAGCGCAGTCGACACACTTTGTGAGACAATCCCGAAAATGAGAACCTCAGTGGCAGCTGCATACAAACTTTCCCTGTGAGCTCTCCATTAAGGAATGCATTTTCACATCCATCTAAAATAATGGCCAGTTTCAAGAGCCAGAGATTGCAATGATTGTATGGAAAAGAAAAGGTGAGCAACTAGGACAAATATCTCCTCATTGTCGATCCCATATATGCTGATCAATTGGCAATCAGACGAACCTTGTAGTGATCAACAATGCTATCCAATCGGGTCTTAATCTTGTACACTCACTTGCAACCCATAACATATTTGCCAACTAATAGATCAAGCAAACCCCAATTTCATGTCTTAACCAGTGTATCCAACTCTTCCTTCATACCTTGCTGCTAAAAGGGATTAAATAGAGCCTTATGGATGGTATGAGTCCATGCGGGGTGGCAAGTGTAGAACCTACTGTTACTCTTCCTTCAACTCTTCCACTTTCTTTTTTTTTGGCTGTTCTTCTCCCCAATATTCCCATCTTACCATTACTCTCCCTCAAACTCTTAATTTTTCTTTTTTGACTCTTCTCCCCATTTTATTTTCTATAAATTTTCTAGTACTCTATCTACACATTTCTGTCACATTCAGTCCATGTTCTACCCACAAAAAAGGTGATTACTCTCTCTTTCTAATTTTCTTCTTTCTTTTAGTGGATTTTTTTTTTTTTTTATTTAAATTTTTTGCAACTTTGCTATGAGTTAATGAAATTGAGTTTTTGGTAATTCTACTTTGGATTAATGTGTTTTAGTGTAGTTTCTTAATTTTGTGTTTTAGTGTAGTTTCTTAATTCTCTCTCTCTCTCTCTCTCTCTCATATTGGAAGTGGAAACTTGAGTTTATATTAAAACATATTCTATTTAGTTATGCATTATGCCTACCAACTATTTGAGTAATTGATTAATATTAAATCTATTTCTTATGCCTTTAATTCCATCTTAATATTGGTTACAATAATATTATAATTTTGTAATATATTTTGATTGTCGTAATAATCTCTTTCAAAGAAGAAGAAATTGGAAATGTATCAAAATAATAAACTTGAACCTAAGAAAGTTCAGTTTTGTAAAGTTGTGATTTACAATTATGTTTTATGTTGGTTTTATTCCATGACAAAAAGTGTTGTAGTTGCTTTAATTTTGTTCCTTGTATTTGTGGGATTTTATTGTACTGGCTTTAGTATTAAGTTGGTGAAAAATCGAGCATGAATTGAAGAATCAATGCAGTTTCATGACTAGCTTGCAAGAAGTTTGTGAGAAGAGTAACCTGCGAAAAAGCCATTTAAGAAGCGCGCACATGCTGAAAGCTGAAGAGTCGTGCCGGGTTGTCAATTTCGCAACTGTCTCTCGAGAAGGGCCAACCCACGAAGTACTTGTGAAACATTTTGCTTGGAGGATTTTAAGAGTGACTTTCTTACCCTTCATTCATACTATATATACCCTCATTACCCATAAAAGTAAAAGAGGCTATTTGAAGAGAAAACCCTAGATAGGTTTCTAAAACACAACACACCCATCTTTTAGAGAGAGAGAGAGAGAGCTACTCATCCTTTAGTGAGAAATCATTTTAGCCTCTTCTCCTTCCCTCCCCCATTATCATATCTTGAAAGGAGATTTGTACCCAAACACAACTCATACCTATTCAGATTGTAGAGAGTGTTTTGGAGCTTGGAAGCTTTGGAGATGTGCCAAAAGAAGTTGGTGAGGCTTGACAGATGCAATCGGGCGTATTGCGGGATCCGAAAAGCTAGTGAAGACAAGATTCCGAGAAATCCGTTGGTAGCAGGAGCTTAAAAGGCTCAAGTACATTGGGTAAACTAGGCTTGGAGGGTTTTTTGTTATTCGTATACTCCAACTTATTCATTAGTGGATCGATTTTGACTTGAAAGGTCGCGGAGAGATTTTTCTTCGAGTTCTTCGGTTTTCTCTTCAATAGCACATCTTGGTGTTATTTTGTTTTTGCATCTCTCTTCTCTTACTCTTTAAGCTTTATTGTTTATTGTTGCTTGCCTGCTTATGGCATATAGAGTAGATCTAGTAATTGCGCTTCATTTACTCTTGTTTCGCATTTAGATGAGTTAAAGTAAAAGCAAGTAAGCCGTAATTTTTTTTGGGGGTCTGAACAAGCTCTTGTATTTCTCACAATCGAGTTTAAAAAAAAAAAAAAAAAAAAAAAAAAAAATTCTGGAGGCCTATAGTGGTGTTTTAGGGAGCCAATAGTGACATTTTAATGACCTATAGTGGCGTTTTGGAACTCGATCTTCATGAACTCGAGTTCAATGCAAGTTTTTCCTTTTTTTTACCTATAACTCGAGTTTATGGAGCTCGAGTTACAAAATGCCACTATAGGCTCCTTAAAACACCACTATAGGGCTTAACTCGATTTTGAGAAAATCGAGTTTTAAAAGAGGGGCATTTCCATGATTAGTTTGGAAAATGGGGCAAAATTCTAGATTGTTTTTTTTAAAAAGGGCAAAGGCCAATTTTTTCCCAAATCCAAGCTTTCAAGTTTTATAGAAAAAAATCTAGGAAAATACGACCCACTATATATGGCCCAAATTAGAAGAATATGACACATTTCAAACAAGAATAGAATTTAAAAAAGCACACTCAAAATATAAAAATAAAGAGTAAATAAAAAGATGCAATTGTAGAAAAAGAGAGACTGAGAAAATAGCTAGAGAAGTTGTTTCATTTGTGGGGAGAGAGAGAGAGAGAGAGAGAATGAATATAAGTTGGAGATGTTTATATGCAGCCAAGAATGAGGAAAAAAAAAAAAATTAAAGGGAAAACAAAATTGTTGAGTGTTAGAATACCCCTTGACTATAAGTAAGTGTATTCCTTCAAAAGATGGCCATCAATAGATTATCTTTAACAAATTTCCATGAACAACTTGTACATAATACTACATCACAAAATAACTACATAATCCTACACATCATGCTGTCAGCGACTAGTTGTATAAGAAAAAGTGATGACAGCTACCTCCTCGTTGTATTTTTTCTTTTTAAAATTTTAAAAAGGAAAAATACAACGAGGACATATTATTGAAGAGTGCAGACTATGATGGCTTTGTTGACAATAAATTTATTGTCAGTTGTCAACAAAGCCATCATAGTCTGCACTCTTCAATAATAAAACATTTTATTAGGACATATTGCCATATTGGTTGATTTCTTTTGGTTTTTCATTACGTTTGAGGTGTTGGCTCACCAAAACAAATAGAGTAATGGGTGCTCTTCTTTTTTCCATTGTTCACACTCGTCGTCAATAAAGCACTAATATATATATATATATATATATATATATATTTATATATATATATATATCTCAATAATAAAACATTTTATTAGGACATATTGGTTGATTTCCTTTGGTCATTCATTACATTTGAGGTGTTGGCTCACCAAAACAAATAGAGTAATGGGTGCCTCTTCCTTTTTCCTTTATTCACACTCGTTGTCAATAACGCACTAATATATATATATATATATATATATATATATATATAATAAAACATTTTATTAGGACATATTGGTTGATTTCTTTTGGTCATTCATTACATTTGACGTGTTCGCTCACCAAAACAAATAGAGTAATGGGTGCCTCTTCCTTTTTCCTTTGTTCACACTCGTTGTCAATAAAGCACTAATATACACACACACAAACACACACACACACATATATATATATATTCATTACATTTGACGTGTTCGCTCACCAAAACAAATAGAGTAATGGGTGCCTCTTCCTTTTTCCTTTGTTCACACTCGTTGTCAATAAAGCACTAATATACACACACACAAACACACACACACACATATATATATATATATATAATTAAACATTTTATTAGGACATATTGGTTGATTTCTTTTGGTCTTTCATTACATTTGAGGTGTTGGCTCACGAAAACAAATAGATTAATGGGTGCCTCTTCCTTTTTCCATTGTTCACACTCGTCGTCAATAAAGCAATAATATATATATATATCAATAATAAAACATTTTGTTAGGACATATTGGTTGATTTCTTTTGCTTTCATTACATTTGAGGTGTTGGCTCACCAAAACAAATAGAGTAATGGGTGCCTCTTCCTTTTTCCTTTGTTCACACTCGTCGTCAATAAAGCACTAATATATATATATATATATATATATATATATATATATGTATATGTATGTATGTAAAGTTGTGATTTCCAACTATGCTGTGTTGGTTTTAATTCCGTGCCAAATTTAATTGTAATTTCTTCAATAATTTTTTCCTGTATGTATGTGGGTTTTTTTTTTTTTTTTTTTTTAAGGGATGAGTGTGAGAGATCGGTGAAGAATTAAGCTTCAAAAGTTGAACAAGTGGATTTCGCGAGTAGCTCGCGAGAAGTAACTTGCGAAAAAGCCACGTGTAGAGCACATGACTGGAAGATGAAGAGTCATGCCAAACTGTCATTTTTGCAACTGTCTCGTGAGAAGGGCTAACCCGCAAAAGTCTCTGTTTGGCAAAAAGTTGTGTTTTGCTTTATCAAGTCTTCACCCACACTATATATACCATCATCACCCACAAAGTGTAAGGAGTGCTTTTCAGAGAAAAAATACACTTGAGAGTTAGAGATTGTTATACCCACAATCATCTACACATTTCCATGTGGTTTTCCTCAACTCCTATCTCTCCATCTTTAGATCTTTGGGAGGTTACTAGCCCAAACACTTAACACAACCATTTTAAGTGTAAAGTGAGATTTTGGTGTTGTTGGGAAGCATTGGAAGGAGTCATTCATTGGTGGATGCAATCAGACTGAATTGCGAGATCCGAAAATCTAGTGAAGACATGGCTTCGAGAAGTCAGTTGGTAGCAGGAGCTTGGAGGGCTCAAATACATGGGGTAGACTAGGCTTGGAGGGTCTTTTGTTATTTGTGTACTCCAATTTTATTCTCTAGTGGATCTGAAAGTTCAAATATGTGTATAAACACCCTTGAACGTTTAGACCCCAATTTACAAATTAACCAATTCAAGCTTTATGTCAAACAACTAGAGTGCGAAAAATGAACATAAGCTAAAATATAGAATTGGATAAATTATCTAAGCCAAATTAAAATCATAACCCACAGCAGATAATAAAAAGGCAAAGATAAAAGGGAAGGAAGATGCAAACACAAAGACAACACGCGATGTGTTATCGAAGAGGAAACCGAAGCCCTCGGCGTAAAACCTCTCCGCCGCCCTCCAAGCGGTAAACAATCCACTAGAAAATGTAGTTGGGATACAAAGACAGCAATAGACCCTCCAAGCCTAATCTACCCAGTGCACCTAAGCCCTCCAAGCTTCTTGCTCTAATGAGGTTGCGCCGAACCTTTTTCTTTTCTAGCTTCCCGGATTCCGCTACTAGACCATAGCATCAACCAATGTAGATCGGTTCCTTCCTAACTACTTTCCAGCAAACCAAACAACCCTCTTACAGTGATGAATATGGTGAGAACAAAGTTTTGGTAAAATGCCTCTCAAGGATTTGACAATGGAGAGGAAGAGAGTTGAGGAATTTGAAGAGACTCTAATGTATAGATTGTTGGTGAATCAATCTTGTTTTTCTTTAGGGTTTCTCTCTCAAAATTCTCTCTGGAAGCTCTCATACATTTGTGGGTATAAGGGGTATTTATACTGTAGTGAGAGAGGAATGTGAAACGTCAGGTTTTACAAAACAGGGGTGGCTCGCGGCTTGGCCTCGCGACTTGACTAAGTCGCGAGACCCAGTCGCGAGATAACCGTATGCCCAGTTGTCTTGTTTTGTCCTGTAGTGCTTCAGCTAGCATGACTGTTCACCTTCTGGCACGCTTGGCACGTGTGCTGCGTTTGGCGGCTTGAAGCCGCGAGCTACCCGCGAGAGCAAGCTGCGAGTCTCTGTTTTCTTGCACACTCTTGAGCAATCAACACTCTATCTCACTCACTACCCTTACAACAAACCCACCTAAATACAGGGTTGCTGAATGCTGAAATACAAGCAAATTTGGCACGGAATAAAGCCAATAAAATGGTTGATTAAATTCAACCTTACAGGATCGATTTCAACTTGGACGATCGCGGAGAGGTTTTTCACCGAATTCTTTGATTTCCTTTTCGATAACACATCTCGATGTTATCTTGTATTTGCATCTCTTTTCCCTACTCTTTAAGCTTCCATTTTATTGTTGATTATGGATGAATATGGCTTAGGGTAGTGTTATTGATTCATTGCACTCATTTACTCTTGTTCTGCACTTAGTCTAAGTTATAGTAAAAGCAATCCAACTGTAATTTTTATTTTGGGGTCTGAACAAGCTCTTGTGTTTTTGCACAAATCCAAGCTTTCAATTGGTATCAGAGCTTGTACACTTCTCAGATTTCAATATCCTAGTGTAATCCTAGACCCCGTGTGAGATGGATAGATCTCAATCCCTAATGCACCTCCCTACTTTGATGGGAGTAAGTATGCTTTTTGGAAAGTACATATGTGTGCTTTTCTTTGTGCGGTCGATGAGACGGTGTGGGATTCCATCGAAAATGTTTGGGTAATACCGACAACAGCCAAATCCAAATGGGATAAGGCTGCTCTTGCTTTGGCAAACGCCAATAGCAAAGCAATTAATGCTATTTTCTATGGTGTTTCTACTGATGAGTTTCACAGGATTTCGCATGTGAAGACCGCCAAGAAGGCATGGACCATTCTTGAGACAACCTACGAAGGTATCAAGAAGGTTAAGGACACCAAGCTTCAAATGCTCACTACTTGATTTGAAGAAGTAAAGATGAGCGACAATGAGTCGTTCGATTCCTTTTATGGGAGACTCAATGAGATAGTGATTGTCAAGTGTTAGGACATATGTGATTCACTTGTTAGGAACATATGCCACTATTTTATTTAATTGTCTAATCTTTTGACAAAACGCACTTTACTTATATTTGGGTAGATTTATGATGTGTTTAATACTTCAAGAAACTTTGTTTCAAGATCAAATGTTGAAGTCATGCAAGTCTGTCCAAGAAACAAGCTGAAAAGTGCCTATCATTAAAGCTCGACAGCTAGCTATCTATCGAGCTTAAGAAGCTGTTCCAACCCCGTGGCTCAATAGCTGCTCAACAGACAGCTATCTGTTGAGATTTATGAAAAACATAATTCCAATTCTGTTTTGACTCTAATCCGTGATTATGTATTTGGGCTTTCTTTTCTCACAACCCTAGACATATAAAAGGATTATTTTAAGGGTCTTCAAGTGTACACAAGTTGCTCAAGTGTTGAGCAAAAGTTTGTTCAAGCAAATTGTGACCGAAGACACAACTTTGCCCTAGTTCATCATTCTTGAAGAAGTTGCTGTGTTTGTGCACCGTAGGGTTTTATGACCAAGCATCTTCTTGATTTTCATCGTTAGTATGAAATGAAGAATTTTGTAGCCAACAACCTTTTCTAGTTGGTGATTAAAGTCGCATACTGGGATCCGCGCAATTGGTTAGTCACGTATTGGGAGCCGTGCATCAAAAGGGGAAATTGTCACTACAGAACAAGTCCAATTGGGTATTGGGGTAAGGGTTCAACTGTAGGTTGGTATAAAGTACTGAGATTCCTTTACTTGTAACCACTTGTTGTAATAATAGTGGAATTTCGGGAGTGGTGACTTTAAAATCACCCGGTGAGATTTTTGCCATGTAGGTTTTTCCCATTCGTAAACAAATCACCATGTCAATTTATTTTCCGTTGCATACTTAGTTTAATTGGTGATTTGTTTGTGCTACCATACCTTTGCATGCTAATTTGATTAATTAAAAACTTGGCTAATTAATCAATTAATTTAATCACAATGGGTCAATTCGTTTTTGGACTATCAAGTGGTATCAAAGCAGGCACACTCTAATTAGGGTTTAATCTTTGTTGTGTTTGATCCATTGACCCCTGTTTGTCATGGAAAGAGGACAGTCTTTTATTATACCTCCTTTATTTGATGGCGCTAACTATGCATACTGGAAAGTACACATGAGAGCTTTCTTATAGTCTTTAGATGAGAAAGTGTGGCAAGCTGTTGAGATAGGCTGGACCAAGCCAAAGGAAGCACCGGCTGATTGGGATGATGCCAAGATTAAGGTGGCAAACTTCAACAGCAGGGCGTTGAATGCTTTGTTCAGTGCGGTCACTAATGAGGAGTTCAAGAAGATATCCTCTACTGAAACTGCTAAGGAGACATGGATCATTCCCCAGACAACCTATGAAGGAACTAAGGCTGTCAAGGATTCGAAGCTTCATAGGCTCACTACAAGCTTCGAAGAGATTAAGATGGAGGATGATGAGTCGTTTGATGAGTTCTATGCCAAGCTCATGGACATAGTGAACTCAGCTTTCAATATGCATGGTAGACATATTATTCAAGGTTTCCCAACTTTAATTCCAACAATTAGGAATGACTATTCCTGATTTAGGTTTTATAAAGGAAAATAGGGTGAGTTGTTTACCATGCATGCATGAGGAAGAGAATCGAATCATGATGACATTAGAGGCACTTTTTTTTTTTTTTTAATAGGCTAATTTGAATTAAGGCAACCTATACTTCGTTCTTTCCAATAGTTATTCTATGCACCAAATCCTAAAAGTATTTGGCCTGAAATAATATGTATTTGACAATTTATGATACGTATTCTCCTTGCAAAAATTTTATTACATATTCTCAAGTTTGGTGGAAACTAGAAAATATGCATATGTAGATGTGGCTCATGTACGTATGTATTTTTTTTTTTTAAATTTTGAAAATATGTCATGTCTTTCCTTATATTGTGAATGTAATTTTTGCAAAGCTATAAGGACTATTCTTTTGAAGGTAACCCATCTTTCTCTTATACTTATCTATTATGTGTGTGTGTATATATATATATATATATATTATTCTTTTTGGTTTTAATAATTTCTAAGCTTAAAATCTTCTGAGTCTTTAAATTTTTTGGCCTTTCAAAAGTTTAAACTTTTAAATTTTTGGATTATTTTTTGCAATATCTAAAACTATTTGGCAAATTTCAACAACTATAGAGTATTGCCATGTAAATTTTTTTTAGGTTAGCTCATCTTTCTTTTATATATTTCTACTGTATGGTTATATATATTTTTGTTTTGTTTCATTAATTTCTAATTCTGAATCCACAAATTTTTTTTTTTTTTTTTTTTACTCTTTGTAACATTGAATAAAGTGAAAATATTTAACATTTGTTAACTATACGGTGCATCGCACAGCTTCGGTTTTATATATATTTAGATTAGAAATCCATATAAAATACTTTTGCCAACTTAAGCAATCCAAATCCTAATTGGATGCTTATCAAAAAAGTCCTACTTGGATTCCATAATTATGCTCCACAGATATATATATATATATATATACATGTTTTGTGCCTCAACATTGGTTTTGTAATGTAATAGAGTTCAAGTTGAGGCAATTTACTTTGAGAAAATTAAGGTTTCTCCTTGTAGTGAGAGAGCTCTTTAGAGTTTGGGTTTTGTGAGAATATTTTGATACTTTCTTTGTAATCTACATCTTTTCCTTGAATCATACAAATTTGTGTATTCTTTTATACACAAATACATAAGAGAGAGAGTCAATCTTAAATTCAAACTTAAAAGTTGATCATTTATTTCCAAATTTGCAAGGTTAATCATGAACACAATAAAAGCAGTGCAAACCCCAATATATATATATTTTTTTTAAAGTTGAGTATAGATATGAGCTCTTCTTCTGTTATTTTCTTCTCCTCTACTTTGTTTAAAATAAAAAATAAAAAAATAATTTTATGGGTTTGTGTACTTTTTTCTTTTTCTTATATTTTTCTTTTGAATTGTTTCAATAACTTATTCTTTAATTATATATCGTTTTTGGCATTTTGGAAGTTTAAACATCTAAATTTGTGTTAGTTATTACAATATTTGAACATGTTTAACAGATTTCAATGACTATACCATGTATTATTTTTTTGAAGGTAATCAATTTTTCTTTTATATTTCTCTATTGTGTAATCACATACATTTTTTTTTTTTTTGTTTCAAAAATTTATACGAAGTAAATCTTATGATTCTTTAATATTTTTTAGTCTTTTAAAAGTTTTAACATTTGAATTATTATTTTGATGGTAACACATCTTTTTCTTATATTTCTCTGTTTTATGTGTGTGTGTGTGTGTGTGTGTATGTGTGTATATATATAGAGAGAGAGAGAGAGAGGCTTTGAATCTTTTAATTCCTTTCAATAGTTATAGTCATGGATTATTCTTTTGAATGTAATCCATATTTCTCTTATATTTTTCCATTATTTAGTCATACATATTTTGTTTTGTTTCAATAATTTTTAAGTAGTGAGTCATCTAATTCTTTAATATTTTTTGGTCTTTCAAAAGTTTTAATATCTGAATTTTTGAGTTATCTTTTTACAGTATCTGTCTGACAAACAAATTTTTTGTAAGATGTGGCACGTTCAAGCAATGGCTTCTTCATCAAATTGTAATATAAATTGAAGTAATACAAGAGCAAATCATGCAATGGTGTAGTTTCTTAATCAATTTAAGATTTTATAAAATTATTTTAGTTTACCTCACAAATAGGTAGGTTCCCGTGCATAGCATGGGTTAGCGACTAGTAATAAATAGTTATCATCAAGAGCGGACGTCATAGGTTGAAACTATCTCAAAATAATAATAAGAATAATTTCCTTAAAATAATGAGAAATTTGAATAATTAATTTGAAACTACAAAAAAAAAAAAAAGAAAAAAAAAAGTGAAAACATTATGCACTAAAATAAAATTTTGAAGAATATAGACCATTTTTAAAGGGAATGAATTTTTTTTTTTTTTTTTTTTGAAAAGGGAATGAAATATTTTCAAAAAAAAAAAAGGGAATGAAATCTTTTCAAAAAAAAAAAAAGGAATGAAATCAATCCAACACAAGTACCCAAGTTTATTGAAAAGAATAAAATAAAACTCAAAATTACAGAGGTTAGAGAATCCACAACAATGGAGTTAAATTGCTAGAGCTAAAAATATAGCAATTTAGCTCCACCAAAAGTTACTTTATCTATTTTACCTATACACATACTACAGTAGTGGATCTATTTTAGCTTTCAACACAATAAAATAATATAAATATCATAATAAAATAATATATCCCACTATCCAAAAAACTTCCACAGCACCAACCATAACCACTTCTACCATCAGCCACAGCCATAATCACACCCACAACCACCACCACCACCACCACCACCAGTTCACAGGAGAAAAAAAAAAAAAAAAAACCAAATCTCCAATCTTTTTCCTCACCCAGACCAAACAAAATCACCAATCATAAACAAAATAAAAAATCACCAATCACAAACAAGCACAACGTCGGCAAGCTGGGTTGGCAGAAGGAATGGGTCGGCGAGCTCTATGGGTTTCAGACCGGCGGCTTCGATGAGCTTCAAACCGGCAGCTTGATGAGCAAGCGATCAGCGGCGTGAGATGAGATGAGATGAGGCGTGAGGCGGCGTGAGATGAGATGAGGCGTGAGGCGGCGTGAGATGAGATGAGGCGATCGGCGGCGTGAGACAATCGGCGGCGTGAGATGAGATGAGATGAGATGAGGCGATCGGTGGTGTGAGGCAATCGGAGGCGGAAGAGAAGTTTGCTTGAGAGAGTTTTGAGAGATGAGATGAGAGAGTGACTGAGAGAGATGAGAGATGAGAGAGATTTTTTATTATTTTATTAATCGGCCGAATAAAAAATTCTTTTTTTTTTTGCTCTCAGCTACAGTGCACATCTATCTACAGATGTGCACTGTAGCGGAACATCTAAAATTTTTAGATATGCCTCCACTGCTGCAGCGTGACTTTTGTGTATGTGGAGCTAAATTTTAGTAATATAGCAATATGCCTCCACTGTTGTGAATGCTCTTACAGCCCTCGCTGCTGGAGCAGAACACCCCCACGTAACGTAGAAGAAAAAGACAGTGAGAAAGAAAGACAGGTAATTCTTGTTTTGCGTTTCAGCGTTTCCCGTTTGATATTTTTGTTCTCTTAGAATATTTTTGAATATTGTTGGCCTTATCAGTCTATGACTCTCTGATTAATGGTTTTTCAAGAACGGGTTGGGTATTGAAACATTTGTAAATGTCAACTTTACTATTCGGGTAGAGATATAAGTCCACTAATATTTGAGTATTGATTTTTAGGGGTTAACGTTCTTTGTACTCTAATTTTTATTATTTTTCTTTTCATGGGTTCACTTAGAATTTCTCTGAATTTTTGTTATCTATGTATCTTTGAGTTAATTTGTCAAATTTTGTTTCATGAATAAAAGTATATTTTGATGATTTACTGAACTGTGAGAATAATATGATTTTTAAAATAATTTTTTAGAATAGACGGGAAGACAAAACTGAACTATTGGTTACTATGTTGAAGGAAACCGTGGATTTTGCAATAGATCTAATCATTTTGAAACATTTTTTCTGGTTGCTAATTATTTTTTGTCTGTGGAAATGGTTCTCATGTGTTAAAAATTTGGAATTTGTGCGTTTAGGAATAGATGCCCATTGCGGATGCCTTGGAAAAACTCCAGATTTCTTCATAATATTATATTCTACCTTTAATTATTCTTGATCAGGGCGACACATCTCCCTTTAATTTCAGCTCAGCAATATGGTCATTGTTTGATAGTTTATCTTCATAGCCGTCCCTAATTACTTTGTTGAGGGTCCATAGCTAATCCCATAATTTTGGGATTTTGTTGTTGTTGTTATTGTTGTAGAATATTGCAAATTCTAAATGTATATTGGGAAAATGTTCCTATATTATTGCCATTATCAATGCTTTGGTTCATTTTACATATTACATTTATGAGTAATTAACTTATAGTTGTTTTCTTTCTCCAAAAAAAAACAAAAAAACAAAAAACTTGTAGTTGTTTAATTTTTTTTTTTTTTTTTTTTTTTGAAATACAGTGACTGAACAATTTGTGCTGGTAGAGATGTAATAGAATACTCATCTAAAAATACAATTCATAGACTCTAAATTTTGCTTTTAGCATCTGCATGGCACAATACTCATTAAAGTAATTTTGTTAATAAATTTTGTTTCTTAATTCTAAATGTTAAAGAAAAATTTAGCTTTTAATTAAAGTAAGCCATGAAAGAATACTATGAGCGTTCTTTGATAGTGCTTTAAGCGTGCCTTGCACGTGCATCAAAACAAGTGTTTGGAAAAAGAAGTGATATAATGCGTATGACGTGGTTGATGATGTAACATAACAAAAGCTTTGCAAAACTATATGCAAAACTTCCATTATTATATACAGTATAGATTCTGATATATAGGCCAAAATGGCCAAATAACAAATTTTTGAAATATTTTGTAAAAAAACACTGTTTCGGAACTATATAGGAAAATACCACTTTTTATGGAACTCGAGTTTCTTAAACTGGAGTTCCTAGGAGTTTTGCCACCGTGGCACTGCTGAGGTGGAAATTGGGCCATTAAAAAATGCTTTTTTTTTTTTTTTTTCTAAGGTACTCGAGCTTGGTGAGCTCGAGTACCTTGTAAGGAACTCGAGTTTAATAAACTCGAGTTCCTTATAACTTTTTTTTTTTTGGTTGGGATTATTGACAAATAAACATAAACATAAAAATAAGTAGCTTTTTTTTTTTTATGTTTTTATTTATTTAAATAGAAGCATTGTAAAATACAGAAAGGCTTTGGAATTATATCTTTTTAGCACCAGTGCATTTATTGAAGCATCTGGTTGTCAACTCCCTGGCAAGGAGGTTGGAGATTCAAGCTCCATAAAGACAGAATCACAGTCTCCTAAAAGCTATCTTATGGGAACAAGCTTTTCAAAGCTCCACCCTAAGATTCAGTAAAAAATGAGACTTGCCACGAGACGGCAAAAGATCGTGTTCCTATTTATCTTCCTATTTTATACTGCGTTCTATGTAGTAATTATGGAGTAGTCCATGAGCATGAGCAGTATGAGGATAACTCCGATCTGCTAGGTTATTATAACTACGCGTATATAGATTGAAAGACAGACAAATATGCCAAGACAGAATGCTCTCCCGCAGTGATAGATCACTATTCACTGGCGACAGATCACTATTCACCAGCATGCGTGAATAGCTTCTAGACAGATACAAACAGTCCAGACAGATACAGATAGGTGTTCAAAAGTTACTACTGTTTACTAGCATGCATAAAAAGAGATCTGATAGATTCCCGAGATCTGAAAGATTCTCAGACAGACGCAGACAGACTACTACTCATCAGTACTAATTTCCATACCACCGACAGATTAACTTGAGTTAAATTTACCTACTTTACCATGGTTCATTTCACCTATAAAAGAGACGGACTACAAAGACAGAAGACAAGTTTCTAAGTTTCTAAGATTCTAAGCGTATAAGTTCCAAGTTTTAGAAAGCCTTTTGTAATAGCCTTCCCTCTCCCTCAAAAAGACTTTGTAGAAATAGTTTATATAGAAAACAGTGAACAATTTTTATGAGAAAACAATGAATAGTTTTAATTAATGCAGAAAAAAAATTTTATGAATGTAGTAAGCAGATTTGAATAGATGTACAGATGTACAAATATTCTGGACTTGTTGAGAAATTTGATTTCGTTGAAAGTACAAAATTGTGAAATTCATTTAGTTATTGTGTACATTAGATGTACAGATCATTCGAATTTGTAAAAAACAAAATTTAGATGTACAGATCGTTCGAATTTGATTTTGTTGATTGTATAAAATCTTGAAAGTACAAAATAAAATTGTGTAAATTAGATGTACAGATAGTCTGAATTTGTTGAAAAGTTTGAATTCGTTAAATGTACAAAATTGTGAAAATTAAATCGAAAACTATGTACTAATGTATTGATCATCCAAATTTGTTGAAAAATTCGAAATCGTTGAATGAAGAAAATCGTGTAAGCTCAATGGAAAATCAAAGAACGTACCAAATTGTTGAGCAGCACATGCAGCATTACGAACATTAGTGTAGTAATGGTGGACAGCTCACCCCCAAAATTTATGCATAAACTTTCCAGGAATGCTCTGCATCCTTGAAAACGGTGCATTACAAAGGGTTGCATATCTGTGTATTCACGTGGCAAGTCCTTACTTTAGGAGCCATATGGTTTTTTTGTGAAAGAGTGGTTGGTCTATGTGGTTTGGATGAGTTTGTATGTATTGGATTTATTAATTTTTGCTACAAGTAATGTACAATAAATCTAATTTGGGTGATAAGTGTTATGTGTTTAACATTTCAAATTACACAAATATTGGAAACATCAACATATCTAACTGGAGGCATTTCACTTCCTAAGGTGTTTCCTACATTACAAAGCAGAGGACATTGTCCAACCAAAGCACAAGAATCATATGTAGCAACAAAGAACAGCAGGGAAAAAATGACACAATGATTTCATATAAATTTAGCCAAAACTAATGAACAGTTAATCTTTAGATTTGTAAAAGTTGAATATAAATAATCATTAGTTGTCTTATATATAGTTAGAAAATAATTCTAAAATTATGTAATAATAACTCATTTAGTTATAATTTCTCAAAAAAATATATAAAGAAAATTCAAGATTAGAGCCATGCAACGCATGGAACTTTCACTAGTATCTTTTATAAATTTAAGCATTATAAAAAATTTCATCCATGCTTTAAGGGTATCATTTGATTCATGTTGACGACCCAACCCAACTCGAATAATATTGTGTGGTTTTTAATGGGAGATTTTTGGAGGCTTAGTCCATGGAATTAAATTCATATTTTGAAATTAAAATCTCTATATTTTACAATGCTTCTATTTAAATAAATAAAAACATAAAAAAAAGCTACTTATTTTTATGTTTATGTTTATTTGTCAATAATCCCAACAACAAAAAAAAAAAAAAAAAAAAAAAAAAAAAAAAAGTTATAAGGAACTCAAGTTTATTAAACTCGAGTTCCTTAGAAAAAAAAAAAAAAGCATTTTTTAATGGCCCAATTTCCACCTCAGCAACACCATGGTGGCAAAACTCCTAGGAACTCGAGTTCCATAAAAAGTGCTATTTCCCTATATAGTTCCGAAACAGTGTTTTTTTACAAAATATTTCAAAAATTTGTGGTATTTGGCCATTTTGGCCCTGATATATAACAAATAGTTTATGACGCTGTTACATCCAAAACAAGTTTAAATAAAGCCATATCACATTATTGGTCTAAACAAAGGTTTATCAAGCTCCCTAAGAGCTCCCTTGGACCCTTGCATTAATTTTTTTGCCCAGGTCTTTGATTCTTTGGCTGTCTCATCTTTCATTTCACCTCACTCAACCAATCTTACAAGCCAATGAGGTTTCACTATTTCAAACACAGTATATCCCATAGCTAACCCAAAAACCAATCCACAACCATAGCCCATTAACACTGCCTTCCAACCCCTGTTGCAAGCATTGAACCATTGTATTCTTGGACTATTGATGGTCTTGGTGGTAGTGACTCATCAATGCTACATTTCATTGACAAGGGAAATCCACACAGTCCTGGGTTCCATCATATGAGATGTTTTGAAATGTACCAAATTGTTTTCCTTGAGGTATAGGTCCAGTAAGCAGGTTTTGTGAAAGGTTTAACACAGCCAAAAATGTTAGACTTGTTAAATGCATTGGAATTTCTCCAGTGAGCATATTTGAAGAGAGATCTAAGGATTCAAGTGCTGTCAAATTTGCCAATGATGATGGGATATGGCTGGTTAGACTATTATGGGAAAGGTTGAGCACTCAATGAAACTTCAAGGTTCCAAGTGTTTCTGGAATTTTTCCATAGAACATGTTCCTCGATAGATCAATGATAGTGAAGATAGTTAAGATTTTAGTTGGTGCAAGTTCATTCCCCTTCATTGCTATTATGATGGAGTCTTGGTACACCTGCACTATATAGTTCTCTGTAAGATCTGTCCCTGAAAAGCCAGAGTTAAGTATTCCCCTATATATTTTGAACCATCTTCACTTTCATTGGTTGTCATTATAGCCTTCAACTGTTCAAAAAATTGAGTAGGTAAACTACCAATAAAATCATTGTGAGAGAGGTAACTTATCAGAAAAAAAAAAAAAAAAAATCATTGTGAGAGAGGTCAAGAATTTGTAGTTCAGGGAAAAACATCCCACCAGTCTTTATGGTTTCCAATGGGACCATAAAATTTGTTGGACCTCAAGATAAGAACTTCAAACTTTGGAAGAGCTTCCAACCAATAAGGGAATGAATCATTTATCATGTTATTTCCCAGGTTTAGAAGTTCCAAATTTATACAGTTGACCACAGATTTTGGTAACATGCCTTCTAAGTAATTATCATTCAAGGCAAGAGTTCCAAATTTATACAGTTGACCACAGATTTTGGTAATATGCCTTCTAAGTAATTATCATTCAAGGCAAGAGTTCTCAACCTGTTACCTTTTGCAAATGTGTTAGGAATGGTGCCATGGAAGTGATTCTTTTGCAAATTCATCACTGAGAGAAAATTGCTGATGTTTCCCAAACATGATGGGATTGTACCTCGCAAATTGTTTCTAGTGACGTCTAGGATTGTCAGGAAAGTTGCATTGCAAGCCATATATGGGATCTCTCCACTAAATCTATTTCTCTACATAAGAAAGGAATTCACGGAAGATGGTACAACAAGAAGCTTTCCATGCAGTAGATTAGAAGCAAAGTGAACAGCTTTAAGCTTTTTGAGATTTTTGAACATATCAAGGTCCACAATGCTAGTCAAGTCATTTGATGAAAGATCAAGATTGTTAAGATTTGTAAGATTAGAGATAGACTTGGGAATAGAGCCATAGAGCCTGTTATGATCTAATGCTAGAATCTCGTTAGAGATAGACTTGGGAATAGAGCCATAGAGCCTGTTATGATCTAATGCTAGAATCGCTAGTGAATTGCTAAATTGAAATTCACCAAATTGACTAGTGAGCTGGTTAAAAGACAAGAAATCTGAGATGAGTTTTGTGAGGTTGGTCCAAAAATCAGGAATCCTACCTCCAAAGTTGTTATATCTAAGGCCAACAAAAGTGAGATCCTTTATGTTTGAAAGTGATGATGGGAGTTGGCCAGTGAAGCTGTTAGTTCCAAGTAAAATTTTAAGTCTCGTGAGGTTCCCAAGCCACATTGGTAATGTTCCTGTAAAATTGTAATTTTATGAGATTCAAAAGATTTCTAAGGACTATATGTTGATAACTAAAAGTTCAGGATCTTATCACTAAGATTATTGGCTCGTAGATCCAAGGAGGAGAGTTCCTTGAGATTTGAAAGGGATGACAGCATCTGACCACCAAAACTGTTAGCTGATAAATTCAAGATGGTAAGTTGTGTAAGGTTACCAAGCCAGGTAGGAATTGGCTCACTAAAATTGCAATCACTCATAATCAAATGACTTAAAAATGTAAGCTTGCCAATTGATTTGGGTAATTCTCCCAAGTAATTTGTGTAAGAGGCATCCAAAACCCTCAAAGCGTTGCTTGAATTTACCATTGGAAAAAACCATGTGAGTTCAAGATTATGTGCTAAACTGAGCTCTTGCAGGTTTGGTAGGCGGAAAATGTGATCAAGTAGCCTCCCACGCAAGAAACAACTGTTGAGTGTAAGGGATGTCAAAGTGGAAGACAGATTCATTAAAGAACTCAATGAAAAAGAAGACATGTCAACATGATCAAGATGAAGTTCCCTGATTTTGAACAAGTGTCTTTACAACAGATGTTTCAAGGCTAACATTTCCATAGCCAGAACGATCCAGTGAGGTCAATTTGGAGAGGTTTGGTAATTCATACGGGACTTTGCCAGAAAACATGGAGTAAGAAAGATTAAGATATTTCAACCTTAAAATTTGTAAGTTACAAATTGGCCAAACCCAGATGAAATTGGCGAATGATTGAAGTAGTTGCAAGTGAGGTTGAGATGTTGCAAGTGAGGAAGATGAAATAGAGAACTTTTGGAAGGTACGGTGCCATAAAGCAAGGAGGTTAAAGCCAATCACATCTCCCTTTGTGCTATCACACCTAACCCCATCCCTTGAGCAACAATCAGTGTCCTCCTTCCAAGACTTCATCTTTGGATAAGAACGATAACCAGCTTCCTCACAAACGGAAGAAGCCTCTTTTGAATAAGAAAATAATTGCTTATTTTGCAGCAATGTGGAACTCTGGTGTTGGGAGCACAGTAGTGCTGAAGAAAAGGAGGAAGAAGAAGTTGACGATGAAGAAATGTATTGAGAAAACAAGAGCAGAAAGATATAAAAGAGTTGAAAGAGCCACATTAGTCTCCTCATCATTCCTAATGAGATAATAAGCACATATGTCTGTCGTGAGTAGAGAGCTGGAAGGTAAGTATTTTATAGGAAAAACCCACGAATTGATCTAAACAAAGGTGGTCTGGTGGTGAAATGACTTGAATTATGACTTTGTAATCGATGGGGGAGGCGGGCGGGACATTGGGTGTGTTTGGAGACTTATTGATAAAAAAGACTTGAATTTTTTATTTTTTTTAAGAGCCTTGATTCTAAGTACGAAGACTTGACTTTGTAACTTACATTGCGACAATTTGGTTGGTTTCCTTTTTTTGAAAAAAATCTACTGATGGGTGGATATTAGAGACTAAACAAGCACTAAGAAAGGGACTCAGCAGGGGTCCTATCATGGAAAAAATGGGGCGTATGATCACTACAAAAATTATTATTATTATTTTTTCAAAGGTTGATACCATTGAAAAAAGTAATAAAAACCAAACAAACTTGAGGCTTTTAGTGACTGTGGATGACAATATGTTGAAAAAACTCAAGTTTAGATATTTGACCAACAGTGAAACACGCACCATGTTGGGAAGAAAGTTGCACATTAGTTTTTTAGGTGATTACCACTGCTGAGTCCCTTTCTTAGTGCTCTATTCTTTTGCTTGATGGTTTTTTTTTTTTTTTTCCTTTCTACGTTTGTCTCTGCCTAAGGTGTTGAATTTGTTACTGTTGGGTTATTTAATTGGAGCACTGCTTCTTTTGGGTATGTTCATTCTGATTTTCTAACTATATTGAATCTATATATTAACTCTGTCATCTTTTACTAGAATTGGTCAAACAATTGGCGTGGGTTTTTTTGAAACCTCTTGTGTCACATCCAGGATTTTTAATCATGCGAGAGAATGTGCAGTTATATTATAGAACCAAGTGACTTGGAATGTCATGATTTTAGTAGCTTTCCCTTGTGTGAGTTGTGACCCCTAAAAGAATCATTCTGTATATATCTATTTTAATATTCTTCAGTACTTGAGATACTTTTTTTATGGATTCTTCAGTACACAGATAGAGTAGAAACCTGCATATGCTAATTTCAGAAATACATTTTTGTGGATTCTTCTCTGTCTCTCTCTTTTTCTTTACCACTCTCTGAATGATTCCTCCAACAAAATAAAGCATGGTTCCCCCTATTATGAATGTCAATTCAACTCAACTTTCTTCTACATGGTGAGATGAACCTGGATGAGAGGATTACATTATCTTAATTGTTGTGTTTTATTATTTTTGTTGAAACTTTTGGCATTTAGTTCAAGTATCATGTCAAAAAGTTGTTCACACTTGGTAATCAAAATTTGGAGTTTCAAATCACCATCATCTAATCATCTTTGATAGTTGTCCCATGAAAGAAAGATTGTTTCATAGCCTAACAGTACTGCAATTTCATAGCCTAACAATATTGCATCTTACATATTATCCATTTCATGTCTCACTTGCTATCTTACTGCACATTAATTTTCCTTAAGAAAAAAAACTGTGATGGTTCTGCTTTGGCTAAATCCTCCATAGATGCTAATAACCCTCTTGTACCTTTTCCCAGAACAAACTGATCGTAGAAAATCATCACTTTTTTCAATAATCCTCATCATAAAGACTAATCCCGCTTCCTCCACCTTTACTTTGAAGGATTTCTTTTCAATATATATTATAGAACTCCCTGGACATCTTATTTCAAGAATGGTGGAGTACTTACTTTTTCTCCACTAAAAAGGTTCCAGAAAAAGTTTCTGATTAACCAAGTGGTGGCTTAAGAAAAGAGTGAGGACTTCATTGAAAATGAATTTTACACCAATGCACCGGATTAACTTTCAAACAATGCCTTATCTTTCGATACCCAAAATAAATAAATTGGATTAAGAAATTGATTACAAATTTAATTGGGGTCAAGGAGAAAATTTTAATTTTATAGAAATCATATTCTAGAATTCAAATGCCCCCACCCCAACTATCGATGTAAAAAAAGGTTTAAAATTTTATATATCCTTTCTTTCTATTGATTCTATTGTTTAAAGAGAAAACTTACCCCAGGATTCAAATAATCCAATTTGAGGTGAAGAGTCTTTAGGATTCTAACTCAATTTTGGCCATGTGTGAATTGGACTAGACCTGTTTTTACATTGTCCTTGTGAGTTAGACCTTTTAAAAGGTTTGACATTTGCATGGATGGAGATAAAACCCTCTGGTATAACTCCATATGGTTTCTCAGTCCCCTTTTTAAATAGGCGTAGAGTGTTGTGCAAGATGTTACAAGTGCCGTTCAATTGTTTTTCAGGTCAGGTACTAATTATTAAGGAGGTAAACGCCACCATCTTCTCATGAATTACTAAGGTTCCCAAGCCATCTAAAATGGGTGATTGTAGACCTATCTATGTTGTAACATAATATATATAAATGCATTACTACAGTCTGGGCCGATAGGATTTAAGCCTTGGCTTAAGTATATTGATTGGTCAGCACCAAACCACACTTGTCATGGGAAGGAATATCGAAGAGAATCTTCTCTTAATGAAAGACATGAGGGATGCTGTGTGCTTTGTAAATTGTATAGCTCATGGCTGTATGAAATGGTGGCCATTAAATTAGTATAGAGTTTGTGTTTTCTTTTTTATGAGATCCATTGTGAATTTTTTCCACTAATTTGGATGGTTCTCCAATATTTATGTGCCGCCTTAAACAACTGACTATTTAAGCCCTTCAAATTCGTCCTTTTGTACTCCACTATAATAATTAATTTAAAAGAAAAGAATTTGAATCCTATTTCTCTTTCCTATGAATCATAGGCTATGATGTTACTAAAGATATTTCTGAAATCCTCTTAGCTCTTCTATTTTTTGGCCACCATCTGCTCATATATCTTCCTTTTTCTATCTATGTTGAAATTTCAATAAAGAAAAAAAATGTAAGATTCTTCACATTTACAATATGTTACAAAATATCTATGTGAGTGGGAAATATATTTTGCTCTCCAGCTAAGGAACTTAATCTAATATGGATGTTATTGTTCAACCTAATGTATAGGTTATGTAATTGTAAAGCCATAGTCATATGGAACATGTTATTGTGTAGGTGTGGGAGCAAATTTCATATTCGTAATGCAAAAAATACAAAGAATTCTCATATAAGCCACTCCATAGATATTAGAGATTTGCATAATTGTTAATTGTTGGATCTTCTGAAAGGTATTCCAATGTCTTGGATTAAATCTCCTCCACCCAGTGGACAACTTTAAATCATGGACAATCAATATGACTATAGAATTTGGTAAGTAGAAAATATGCCTCTTGATATGTAGTGATCCTACTATATGCAGAATTGATACCTTCATGGCCCCATCCTAAACACTTCTACTATCTGCATATTTTTTTACTTATTCATTTTTCTTTTTCAGGCAGGTAATTCATTGAAACAAATCTAAGAAACATTAAGAACAAAAAATATCCTCACAAGGCATCCCAATAAATATGGGAAACACATATTACAATTTACAACCAATACATTTCACCTGTTCCATTTTGTTTTATTGGTAAGTTACAGATGTACCTAGCAGGTTTTAAACTCTTGACCTCACCTTTCAACTAATTATTATAGGAGAAAGAAGTGCCAATTGAGCTATATATATTTAAGCATGTAGTTTGATGAAATATGTACTGATTGCCATGTTACTATTTGCTTGAAATGTTCATTTCCTATTGGATTTTTTTTTTTTTTTTTAATATCTGCATTGAACAACTTGCTAAATACAGGTTTTGTTACAAAGCATGGTTTAATACATCAAGATTCTGATCATATTTGCATTTTGGAGAACTATGTGAGTGTGGTTTCTATGATAGGTTACTTTCCCTATATCAGTATATTGTCTTTGAAGGAAATCGAGTACTTACCTTAAACTTGACTTTAACTGAGTCCACTTCAGAGATGTATTCACGAAAATATACACTTAAATGGCCATGAATATTTGGAGTCAAAACGTTTGCATCATTTTCCATATATGTGAAACTCAGCAAAATAATATCGTAGGCCATCAAATTTGAGATTGTTAGTAGATCTATAAGATTACCCCAGATTGATGTAAAGTTAAATGAAATACATAGCACAATTGCTCAAAATTTTCAAGATTGTCTGAAGAAAATTTCCCAATACGGCATTTATACCTGTAAACTTTCATTCGAACCAGTGAATCTTGCCACAAGCTATGATGTAGGTGCAACATCAGAGTCCTTCCATAGTATCTCATATGCCTTTTGGGATGTGATTTTACAAATTCTCTTTTGTAGCTCACAATAAATAACCGAAGTGCATCAGCCATGCATCATATGCCTTTTGGGAAATTCCATTGTTGCCTGAACAATTTATGTAACCAAAAGAAATAGGACATTGTTGAATGAGCTGCTTTGCTGGGAAATCCCATTGTAAATAGAGCTAGATGGTTTCTTCAAATGTGTCCAACTCTCAATTATAAATAAAATGAACATGCTATGCTAAGATTTTTTTATATTATCTTTTGGTTGTATAGGTTGTTCATATTTGCTACCAATTTAATATGGATTATCTATTAAATTGCAAGTTCAAAAGCTAGAATATATAGTCAAGTATCTCTAAATATTAGTTAGAAATTGATTTTTAGGTGGGTGTAATCAAATGGCTTTCTATAATTTGACTGAAAAATGATAATTAAGCCAAAACATTCGATGAAGAGATGTTGCTACTTCTGGAATTGTTTATAAGGCACCAATCAGAGCTTGAATTTCTATGAGGTTGAATATATGTCATTAATCAGTGAAATGGATAGGTTAGGAGAGAATAAAAGTTAAGGGGAATAAGGGTTCTCCAGTTGTCTTTGTTGGGTTCATAAATTATGAACGGTAAAAAAAAAAAAAAAAAAAAAGGCATATATAGCATGTAGGTGAGAATTCAGGGTAGTGCTAAAATAGGTAGTGGAATCTTTTAACACAAAGTGAAAGAGTAAAAATAGAGGGAGATAAAAAATAAAAAACGTGGTTGGATTAAGCATTTGGGTTGGGTCTTACCCTATGATGTTTTCATTATTAATGGAACTGCATAAAGGCAAGAATCTCCAAATAGTTTTAGAAAAATGCTCTTCATGTTACTTGTGTGAACTTACTATAATATTTTTTATATTATCTTTTGGTTGTGTAGGTTGTTCATAATTTTTACAAATTGATTACGAACTATCTATTAAATTGCGAGTTCAAAAGCTGGATTGTTTTTTCAAGTATGTCAAACTCCCAATTATAAATAAAATGAAAAGGCCATGTTAAAATATTTTTATATTTTTACATTATCTTTTGGTTTCTACCAATTTATTATTCATTCAAACATAGCTTCAAGGGCTGCCTCATACCTCAGGATCCCTGTGTTCTAGAGAGGCTTTGCTTCTGGTATGTATCAGACTTTGCTATGATGGTTTTTTTTTTTTTTTTTTGCCTTTTATATGTATATATTAATCAGAAAGACTGAGATGTGGATTTGGATCTCTCATTTATATGTTAGTTGGTTGAAATGGTTGATCTATGATTCTTTGATCAGAATATTGATCATCAGTCATGAAGTAAACAAATGAGTGAAATGGCACCTTCTTTGGTTGTAAGAATAACGTGTGAGAGGATTTTACATATTCATCTATTTATTTTATTTTTTATTTTTTTTTTGGAAAAAGTTCATCTACTTAATTTAGATATTTATAACTAGACAATTAAATAATAATTTATGCAACAATAAAAAAAAGCAAAAATTGTCTATATATATTTATCATGGATGGTTATAAATTTATGTTTAACTTTGCATTTACGTATTCTTATGCTTTAATTTACATATTTATAACTAAACGATGAAAATTATGAATAAAATAATTAAAACTGTTCACTCATCATAAAGCTAGAAAAATACTATAAATTACAATCCTAAACAACTTCAAAAATACAAACCAAAAATATCAAAAATACTCTTTACACAATCACAAAAATGCGCATGTAACATGAATTACCTACAGAATTATTGGTCAAAATATTATCCAGTGTGGGAAGACAATAGCCAAAATTTTAAAGCAACGTCAACTTTGCACTTTTTCTCTACTAATCACAATCTACAACGTCCAAAATTGTGGCACAAAATATTGTAGTCTTATATTTTCCCTTTTTATTAACTTTATACAATGAAGTCATGCACAATTTTAGAGCATTGATATATTTTTGAAAAAAAAAAAAAATTGACTTCATAGATCCAATATTGCAATTGTGATGATAACAATGTTCATGTGTCATCCTTAGTATATGATAAATGAAATGTTTTGTCATCAGTTGATTTTTTTTTTTAAGCACATCAGCTTCTTAATGTGTTTATGTTTACAAAAAACAGCTGCAGCAAGCTATTCAATTGGCTAACCAAAAAAAAAAGTTCTTCATGACATCAATCTAACTGGATTGCTCCAAAATTCTCTATTCCTTCGAAAGGAGGAAGGAAAACTCATTCATCAATGCTTTAGGGCTGGAAACAAGCAAGCACTATTTTGAGTCGAAGCTCACAAATATTTTGTACAAGATCAAACTAAAGCGGTAAAGAAATCTTTTTCAAGCCAACATAGAAGGAGACAAAAATGCAAAATACAGATTGGCAATTGCACTATTATGCGAATCAAATGATGAGGGAATACAATTACTGTTATCAATTCTAAACCAACCAGATGGAAAACTATTGCCGTAAAACTATCAACAAATCCTTCGACATACAACTTTTGGAACAAACACATTTTGCATCCCAAATAACCAAGCATGCAAGAAAAATAGAGTGGGTCATTGGGATCGTGAATGCCCTTACCCTTATGGAAATGAAGAATTACATGTAATATGCAAAATGTGCTCAATTGACTTGGAAATGTACAAATTAGACAATGGCAGAAATTATGTTTCAAAAATGAAATCTACAATAAAATTTCCTCATTCTATTCCGAATACTAATCTTTAATAATACAAAATTAATTCAAAGACCAAAACCTTCAATCACCATGAATCCTGAAATATATATATATATCATTATCATAAAAAATTTATCACGCGCAACGTGCGGGTCCGCGACTAGTGTGAGTAATTTTTGGGTTTCATTGGCTATATTTTGGACAATATGCTATTTTACATTAGCTGGTGCTAATGCTCTAATCCATATTGAATATCTTGCTAGCTTAGATTTGGTAATTCTTATGGTTAACAGCTGGTGCTAATGCTCTAATCCATATTGAATATCTTGCTAGCTTAGATTTGGTAATTCTTATGGTTAACAGCCATTAACTTTGTAAATTCACACTTGCTTGACAATATTGGAGAAGACTTTGATCTCAAGAATGGTGGTTTTTCTCAACACATAAGACCTCCTGAACGTAAAAACAACTGTGGATGAATTGTTAAGGAAGATGAATAGATTTTGGTTGATAAATGTCTTGAGTTATAACATAAAAGATAGTATTACATTTCAGGTGGAGTTCTAAGTATTACTGTTGGCTTCATTAATTAATCCCTCTCTCGTTCTTATAATTACTAGGAGTAAAATAAAACCCACTGAATGCATTTCTTTCTCAATTTTTGAATTCTTGTTTTAGGAATTTCTGTTAAAAATGTTCTATTCCGGCATTCAATAGAGAAGACCAGAAGTATGAGAAATAATGCAAGGCTGACCTTAGAACTAAATCAAACATGCCAGACACTGACAGTCTCAAAAGAAACAAATAAACACATGAAACACCCTCAAATACATAGATAGAGACCATGAGAACACAAGATACCCCAGGGCTAGCTATGTCCAATTTGTCACACAATCTCTTGACAAACAGACACAGAAAAGTATTTAAAAAAAAAAAAAAAAAAAAAAAAAAAAAACCATACAAAAATGAAAGTTGAACATATCTATCCTAAGAAGAAGAAAATAGCACCTTAATTCATACAAGCATGATCCACTCCTCATTAGCCACCATTCGAATGCCCTGGTGTAATTTAAAGGCTCACAATCTTCTCGCTGCTAGTTATAGAATACGGTCTTCATCACTTTCTACTTACCTTGCAAGTTTGTAACACAGAAAAATTATAGAATATACAAACTACTAATATTGTTTCTAATTCTAAGATATGTTTATTTGAAATCATAACATAATATAATTCTAATCAGAAGTTTGTCAAGCTCACCTAAGACCACCCTTGAATGCATTAAGTTCTTCTTCGCCCAAGTCTTTTATTATTAGGCCTTCTCGTCTTTCCATTTCGTTCTCCTTCAACAAACCTTACAAGCCAATGAGGTTTTTCTGTTTTAAAAGCAACATATCCCACAGCTACTCCAAACACCAAGCCACATCCATAGCCAATTGACACAGCCTTCCAACCAAATCCTCTTGCAAACATTAAACCATTGTCTTCTTGGACTATTGATGGTCTTGGTGGCAGTGACTCATCACTGCTACATTTCATTGACAAGGGAAATCCACACAGTCCTGGGTTCCCATCATATGAGGTGTTTTGAAATGTACCAAATTGTTTTTCTTGAGGTATAGGTCTAGTAAGCAGGTTTTGTGAAAGGTTTAACACAGCCAGAAATGTTAGACTTGTTAACTGCATTGGAATTTCTCTAGTGAGCATATTTGAAGAGAGATCTAAGGATTCAAGTGCTGTCAAATTTGCCAATGATGATGGGATATGGCTGGTTAGACTATTATGGGAAAGGTTGAGCACTTAAAGAAACTTCAGGGTTCCAAGTGTTTCTGGAATTTTTCCATAGAACATGTTCCTTGATAGATCGATGATAGTTAAGATAGTCAAGATACAACTTAGGGCAAGTTCATTCCCCTTCATTGTTATTATGATGGAGTCTGGGTACACCGTGTTGAAGTGGGCTCGTGTGGCTTGAATTGCTACAAGCCCAAGTTGACCGAATTCAACTAGGAATATAATTCCTAGTACAGCCGACTTTGACATATATATATATATATATATATATATATATATATATATATATTAGGTTTGAGATCAAGGGTAGCCGTGAGAGATAATTCCTAATAACCTAGCAGCTGCATAAGAAGAAAGAATAGTGTTTTCTTGTCTTGTGGGTGAGAGAGAAATATTATAGCCGCAAGTTGTACTCTGTATTTTTCCCTAATAATAGTGAAATCCCTGCAACTCCTGTGGACGTAGGTAAATTTTCGAACCACAAAAATATTGTCTTGTGCGTGTGATTGTTTTCTTTGGCGTGTGTTTTCTCTATTTGTTTTGTTTCTCACAGGTTGGGATTTTTAGTTAAATTCCCTACAATTGGTATCAGAGCCTAGGGTTAGGTTTGAGTGGGAGCAATGTTAGAGGAAACAGGAAAGGCGTCTAGAATAGAAAAGTTCGATGGCACAGGCTTTGGATTTTGGACGATGCAAATTGAGGATTACCTTTATAGGAGGAAGTTGCATCTACCACTTCTAGGGGAAAAACCTGAGGCTATGAAGGTTGAGGAATGGGCTCTTCTTGACAGACAGGTATTGAGAGTTATTAGGTTAACTCTGTCTAGGTCTGTTGCACACAATGTTGTAAAGGAGAAGACCACAGTAGATTTAATGAAGGCTTTGTCCGGTATGTATGAAAAGCTGACCGCAAACAAGGTGTATCTGATGAAGAAATTGTTCAATTTGAAGATGGTAGAGAATGCATTAGTAGCACAACATCTAAATGAATTTAATACTATCACAAATCAATTGTCATCTATAGAAATTGATTTTGATGATGAGATTCATGCTCTGATCGTCTTGGCTTTTTTGCCAAACAGTTGGGAGGCAATGAGGATGGCAGTAAACAATTCTACAGGAAAAGAAAAGCTGAAGTACAATGACATACGAGATTTAATTTTGGCTGAAGAGATTTGCAAAAGAGATGCAGGTGAAACCTCAGGATCTGGTTCTGCCCTAAACCTTGAGATAAGAGGCAGAGGTAATGACAGAAATTCAAACCAAGGTAGATCAAAATCTAAAAATTCTAATCAGAACAGAAGAAAATCTAGATTAGGCCAACAAGTACAATGCTGGAACTGTGGGAAAATAGGTCACTTTAGGAATCAATGCAAAAGTCCTAAGAAGAAGAATGGAGATGATTTTGCTAATGTTGTAACAGAAGAGGTACAGGATGCATTATTTCTCGCAGTAAACAGTCCACTTGATGATTGGGTTTTGGATTCAGGAGTTTCGTTTCATACCACTCCACACCGAGAAATCATACAGAATTATGTTGCAGGTGATTTTGGTAAGGTGTATTTGGCTGATGGTTCAGCCTTGGATGTTGTAGGTATGGGAGACGTCCAGATATTGTTGCCCAATGGATCTGTTTGGTTACTGGAGAAGGTTCGACATATTCTTGACCTAAAGAGGAATCTGATTTCTGTTGGACAACTTGATGATAAAGGGTATGCAATACTATTTGTTGGTGGTACTTGGAAGGTTACAAAGGGAGCTAGGGTATTGGCTCGTGGAAAGAAAACTGGTACTCTGTACATGACCTCAAGTCTAAGAGACACAATTGCATTTGTTGATGCAAGTACTAATACAAGCCTATGGAACCGCAGACTTGATCACATGAGTGAGAAAGGGATGAAGATGCTGCTGTCAAAAGGAAAACTACCAGAATTGAAGTCCATTGATTTTGACATGTGTGAAAGTTGCACTTAGGAAAGCAGAAAAAAGTGAGCTTCTTAAAAACTGGCAGGACACCGAAGGCTGAAAAATTGGAGTTAGTACACACTGATTTGTGGGGACCTTCTCCGGTTGCATCCCTTGGAGGTTCAAGGTACTACATCACTTTCATTAATGACTCAAGCAGAAAGGTATGAGTTTATTTTCTGAAAAATAAATCTGATGTATTTGAAACTTTTAAGAAGTGGAAGGCCATGGTTGAGACAAAAATAGGTTTGAAAGTAAAATGTTTGAGGTCAGATAATGGAGGAGAGTACATAGATGGAGGGTTCAGTGAGTGTTGTGCTGCACAGGGAATTAGGATGGAGAAGACCATTCCTGGGACACCATAGCAGAATGGTGTGGCTGAGCGCATGAACAGAACTCTCAATAAGCGTGCTAGGAGTATGAGGTTGCATGCTGGACTACCAAAAACTTTTTGGGCTGACGCTGTTAGCACTGCAGCTTACCTGATAAACCGAGGACCATCAGTTCCCATGGAGTTCAAACTTCCTGAGAAGGTTTGGAGTGGTAAAGAGGTAAAGTTTTCACATTTAAAAGTTTTTGGTTGTGTTTCTTATGTTCATTTTGATTCTGATGCTCGTAGTAAACTTAATGCAAAGTCTAAAATATGTTTTTTCATTGGCTATGGTGATGAGAAATTTGGCTATAAGTTTTGGGATAAACAAAACAGGAAAATCATCAGAAGTAGAAATGTGATATTTAATGAACAGGTTATGTACAAGGACAGGTCAACTGTAGTATCAGATATTACAAAGATAGATCAAAAGAAATCTGAGTTTGTCAACTTAGATGAAATGACTGAAGGTACTGTCCAGAAATGGGGTGAAGAAGATAAGGAGAATGTAAATTCATAAGTAGATCTGAGTACACCTGTAGCTGAAGTCCGCAGATCTTCCAGGAACATTAGACCTCCGCAACGTTATTCACTCGCTCTAAATTATCTCCTATTGACTAATGGTGGTGAGCCAGAGTGTTATGATGAAGCCTTGCAAGATGAGAACTCAAGCAAGTGGGAGTTAGCCGTGAAGGATGAGATGGATTCCTTATTGGGGAATCAGACATGGAACTGACTGAATTGCCAGTAGAAAAGAAGGTTTTGCACAACAAGTAGGTATACAGAATAAAGAATGAGCATGATGGTAGCAAACGTTACAAGGCCAGATTAGTTGTTAAAGGATTCCAGCAGAAGGAGGGCATTGACTACACAAAGATATTTTCTCCAGTTGTGAAGATGTCAACAATCAGACTGGTACTGGGAATGGTGACTGTAGAAAACTTACATCTTGAGCAGTTAGATGTGAAGACAGCATTTCTTCATGGTGACTTGGATGAAGACCTTTACATGATTCAGCCAGAAGGGTTCATTGCTCAAAGACAAGAGAATCTAGTCTGCAAACTGAGAAAGAGCTTGTATAGCCTAAAACAAGCTTCTAGACAATGGTACAAGAAATTTGACAGTTTTATGCATAGAATTGGGTTTAAGAGATGTGAAGCTGATCACTGTTGCTCTGTTAAGTTTTCTGACAATTCTTACATCATATTATTGTTGTATGTGGATGATATACTTATTGCAGGGTCTAGCATTGAGGAGATTAATAATCTAAAGAAGCAATTGTCCAAACAGTTTGCAATAAAGGATTTAGGAGATGCAAAGCAAATCCTTAGTATGAGAATCCTTAGAAACAAGGTTAATGATACATTGAAGCTTTCACAGTCAAAATATGTGAAGAAAGTTCTCAACAGGTTCAACATGAATGAAGCTAAACCAGTGATCACACCCTTGGGTAGTCATTTCAAACTAAGCAAAGAACAATCACCAAAACAGAGGAAGAAAGGGACCATATGAGCAAGGTGACCTATGCCTCAGCTATTGGCAGCTTGATGTATGCTATGGTGTGTACAAGGCCAGACATTGCACATGTAGTGGGAGTTGTGAGCAGATTCATGAGTAGGCCTAGAAAGTAGCATTAGGAGGCAGTCAAGTAGATTTTGAGATATCTGAAGGGTTCATCAGATATATGTCTTTACTTCACAGGTGCAAGTTTGAAACTGCAAGGTTATGTAGATGCTGATTTTACTGGTGATATTAATAGTAGAAAGAATACTACTGGGTTTGTTTTTACTCTGGGTGGTACAGCTTTATCATGGGCTTCAAATCTGCAAAAAGATTGTCACTTTGTCTACTATAGAAGCTGAATATGTTGCAACAACTGAAGTTGGAAAGGAGATGATTTGGCTACATGGTTTCTTAGATGAATTGGGTAAGAAGCAGGAGATGGGCATTCTACACAATGACAATCAGAGTGCAATCTTTCTTGCCGAAAATTCGGCTTTTCATTCAAAGTCGAAACACATACAGACAAAATACCACTTTATCCGTTATCTTTTTGAAGATAAGTTGGTAATACTTAAGAAGATTTGTGGATCTAAGAACCCGGCAGACATGTTGACTAAGGGTGTCACTACTGAGAAGTTGAAGCTATGCGCAGTTTCAATTGGTCTTCTAACTTAAGGACAGGAGGATGAGTTGCAGGGATGAGGGATTGTGTTATGGAGGATTGTGGTTGATGTTTGCAGCTTATGAGCCCTTAAGGGCTAAGGTGGAGGCAATGAAGGAGTTTGCTAGTGTAGCTTGATCAATTCAAGCCAAGGTGGAGATTTGTTGAAGTGGGCTCGTGTGGCTTGAATTGCTACAAGCCCAAGTTGACCGAATTCAACTAGGAATATAATTCCTAGTACAGCCGACTTTGAGATATATATATAAATATATATATATTAGGTTTGAGATCAAGGGTAGCCGTGAGAGATAATTCCTAATAACCTAGCAGCCGCATAAGAAGAAAGAATAGTGTTTTCTTGTCTTGTGGGTGAGAGAGAAATATTATAGCCGCAAGTTGTACTCTATATTTTTCCCTGGTAATAGTGAAATCCCTGCAACTCCGTGGACGTAAGCAAATTGCCGAACAACGTAAATATTGTCTTGTGCATGTAATTGTTTTCTTTGGCGTGTGTTTTCTCTATTTATTTTGTTTCTCACAGGTTGGGATTTTTAGGGACAAAATGGGCTTCAGCCCTTTTTGGGAAAATTAATTAGCCTTTTTCCCTTCTTCCTAAACTAAATAGGGAAATGCCCCTCTTTTGAAAATCGATTTTCTTAAAATCGAGTTAAAAAAAAAAAAAATTCTGGAGCCCTATAGTGACGTTTTTAAAGACCTATAGTGACATTTTAAGAACCTATAGTGACGTTTTATAACTTGATATCCATAAAATCGAGTTATAGGCAATTTTATTGCCTATAACTCGATTTTATGGATATCAAGTTACAAAACGCCACTATAGGTCTTTATAAACGTCACTATAGGTCCTTGAAAACGTCACTATATGGGTTAAATCGATTTTGAAAAACTTAATTTTCAAAAGAGGGGTATTTCCCTATTTAGTTTGGGAAGAAGGGCAAAAGGCTAATTAATTTGCCCGAAAATGGCAGAAGCCCATTTTGTCCGGATTTTTAGTTAAATTCCCTACACACCGTTACTAAATAGTTCTCTGTAAGACCCGTCCCTGAAATGCCAGACTTTGAGTATTCCCCTATATATTTTGGACCATCTTCACTTTCATTGGTTGTCACTATAGCCTTCTACTGTTCAAAAAATTGAGTAGGTAAACTACCAATAAAATCATTGTGAGAGAGGTCAAGAATCCGAAGTTTAGTAAAAAACATCCCACCAGTCTTATGGTTTCCAATGGGACCATAAAATTTGTTGGCCCTCAAGATAAGAACTTGTAACTTTGGAAGAGCTGCCAACCAATAAGGGAATGAATCATTTATCATGTTTTCTGCCAGGTTTAGAAGCTCCAAATTTATACAGTTGACCAAAGATTTTGGTAATGTGCCTTCTAAGTAATTATCATTCAAGCCAAGAGCTCTCAACCTGTTACCTTTTGCAAATGTGTCAGGAATGGTGCCATGGAAGTGATTCCCTCGCAAATCCATTACTGAGAGAAAATTACTGATGTTTCCCAAACATGATGGGACTGTACCTCGCAAATTGTTTTTACTGATCACAAGGATTGTGAGGAAAGTTGCATTGCGAGTCGTATATGGGATCTCTCCACTAAATCTATTTCTATACATAAAAAAGGTATTCACGGAAGATGGTACAGCAGGAAGCTTTCCATGTAGTAGATTAGAAGAAAAGTCAACAGTTTTAAGCTTTTTGAGATTTTTGAACATATCAAGGTCCACAATGCTAGTCAATTCATTTGATGAAAGATCAAGATTGTTAAGATTTGTAAGATTAGAGATAGACTTGGGAATAGAGCCATAGAGCCTGTTATGATCTAATTCTAGAACCTCTAGTGAATTGCTAAATTGAAATTCACCAAATTGACTAGTGAGTTGGTTAAAAGACAAAAAAACTGAGGTGAGTTTTGTGAGGTTGGTCAAAAAATCAGGAATCCTACCTCCAAAGTTGTTATATCTAAGGCCAACAAAAGTGAGAACCTTTATGTTTGAAAGTGATGATGGGAGTTGGCCAGTGAAGCTGTTAGTTCCAAGTAAAATTTTAGTAAGTCTCGTGAGGTTCCCAAGCCACATTGGTAATGTTCCTGTAAAATTGTAATTTTATGAGATGCAAAAGATCTCTAAGGACTATATGTTGATAACTAAAAGTTCAGGATCTTACCACTAAGATTATTGGCTCGTAGATCCAAGGAGGAGAGTTCCTTGAGATTTGAAAGGGATGACGGCATCTGACCACCAAAATTGTTAGCTGATAAATTCAAGATGGTGAGTTGTGTAAGGTTACCAAGCCAGGTAGGAATCGGCTCACTAAAATTGCAACCACTCATGATCAAATGACTTAAAAATGTAAGCTTGCCAACTGATTTGGGTAATTCTCCCAAGTAATTTGTGTAAGAGAGATCCAAAACCCTCAAGGCGTTGCTTGAATTTACCGTTGGAAAAAACCATGTGAGTTCAGGATTATGCGCTAAACTGAGCTCTTGCAGGTTTGGTAGGCAGAAAATGTGACCAAGTAGCCTCCCACGCAAGAAACAACTGTTAAGTTTAAGGGATGTCAAAGTGGAAGACAGATTCATTAAAGAACTCAATGAAACAGAAGACATGTTAACATGATCAAGATGAAGTTCCCTTTGCTTGGTCAGATTTTGAACAGGCCTCTTCACAACAGATGTTTCAAGGCTAACATTTCCATAGCCAGAAAGATCCAGTGAGGCCAATTCGGAGAGGTCTGGTAATTCAGACAGGACTTGGCCAGAAAACATGGAGTAAGAAAGGTTAAGATATCTCAACCTTACAAATTGGCCAAACCTAGATGAAATTGGCGAATGATTGAAGTAGTTGCAAGCGAGGTTGAGATGTTGCAAGTGAGGAAGATGAAATAGAGAACTTTTGGTAGGTACGGTGCCATAAAGCCAGCTACAACTGAGGTCAAGGCCAATCACATCTCCCTTTGTTCTATCACACCTAACCCCGTCCCATGAGCAACAATCAGTATCCTCCTTCCAAGACTTCATCTTTGGATAGGAACGATAACCAGCTTCCTCACAAACAGAAGAAGCCTCTTTTGAAAAAGAAAATAATTGCTTAAATTGCAGCAATGCAGAACTCTGGTGTTGGGAGCACAATAGTGCTGAAGAAAAGGAGGAAGAAGAAGTTGATGATGAAGAAATGTATTGAGAAAACATGAGCAGCAAGAAATAAAAGAGTTGAGAGAGCCACATTAGCCTCCTCATCATTCCTAATGAGATATTAAGCAAATATGACTGTCGTGAGTAGAGAGCTGGAAGGTAAGTATTTTATAGGAAAAACCCACGAATTGATAATAACCATCTCTTGTCCACACAGCATGCCTATTCTTGACGCTTCCATCTCTGTTATAGATCATTTCCTATCTTTGAACAATCATGAAATTTTGACTTTGAAAACAATGGGGGAGGCGGTCGGAGGGTGGGTGGGTTTGTAGACTTAATAACAAAGGCTTGACTCTGTGACTTACATTAGGACAAGGTGGTTACTGATTAAACAAGCACTAAGAAAGGGACTCAGCAGGGGTTCCATCATAGAAAAAACTAGTCGCTAACCCGTGCAATATACGGGAAAATTAATAACTAAGTTCTAAAATAGTGTTATTTATTTATTTTTAAGAATGTTAAATAATACATGAGTATTTATAGAAGTTCAAATATCTAAAAACACTATACCAATATGAGAAATTTGATTGCTTTGTTCTACCCAAGTACAAAGTTAAAACAACATCTAACTTTGTATAACTTATTTGTACCTTTAGTTAACAACCTCAAACAATTGGTTGGCATCCTATGTCTATTATCAATTGCATCCTTTCTTTCATGAAATTTAAGGTCTCTGAACAGTCTCTATCACTTTTTTTAACATAATCCCTTCTATTATTCAGTCTGTTTGCGAAATCTTGGTTATTTATTCCTTGTTCTTGTCATCATCAATGTTGCTTAAAAAATCACATTTAGGATTATCATTTGAAAAGTCATATATGGTGCAATTAGTAAACAGTAGAGAGGGAGCACAACATGCAAACACAAGAATGCTTTACATATCTTTATATAAACTACATCCATTTAAATAAATAAATAACATATTAAAAGAAAAACATTAAGGACCTTGAACTTGGTGAACCAAGGTTATAATGTTATTACATATAATGTTATTCATTAGCCTTGTCTCAATCTTGTGTGCATTGCAAGCATCTAATTGTTCATTAGTAGAAACTCCATCTCATGTAGGCCAGGCATTATAAAAGTATACATCCTCAGTCTCGTGCCCTTCGAAAGGCAAGAGAAATACAAAAGAAGCTCACCAATGCAACCCTTTTCACCTTAACTATCAAAAGAATAAAAGTTAGACATCCTTAAGCTAAACTCTCTCAATCAAAAAAGGGGAAACAACAATGTGATATTCCTTTTTGTTAAAAAGAGAATAAATAGAATAAATATTCCTAAGTAAAAACTAACCTCAAAGATTCCATGCCACTGGTGAGTGGTATAATTAGTCCAGTTCATCACCAATCAAAATGAAAAGCCATCTTTCTCCTTAAAATTCATAAGCTGCAATAAAGGAGTTGTTATACATTCTCTAAATCCTACACGTTATAATCTATTGTAAATTGGAAAGAGATATATTCTCCTAGAGATTCAAGATATGATGAGAGGGAAAACTATTATCAAATTTGATGGAAATGAAAAAGAATATCATATCATTCTTAGGTAAAACTAAAACATATAGTTTTTTGGATAGAAATTTCATGGTGTGAGCCTAAGAAGGGACCATCATGCATAATTTTACATGATAAGCTACAACCCTGAATATGAAGAAAATAGTCCTCTTGCTAACGCTAATTAGCCAAGAAGGTCATATCATCATATTTTAATTAACCCCTCCTTAGTCCTAACAAATCCAATTCTTCAGGCCTTTGTGCACAATAAAGCATTTTGAACTCTAAATGCAGGTTGTAGCTTCACTTCAAGTGAGAACTTGAGTTTAATATTGATCTTCAATAGCTTCTTTTCTTTAATTATTGTCATAATTATATAATTTATTTTTCTGTTTTTTTATCTTAATTTCAAAAAATAGAGTAGCCATTGGGAGAACCCATGGTCTTGAAGAGACAATGCAAAAATAGAAGAGAGTATATTATACCTTTTTTATACGCAAATTTGAGTAAGCATTGAGTATATATGTCCACTTATTAAACCTGAAAAAGGGACATTGTACAAAATCAAATTGTGGAAAAAGAACAAAAAACTAATGTAATTCATCAAACAATTTGCATTTTTGAATCAACAACAAATTCAAACCAAAAACCCTGTAGATGATGCGAATAAAGTTGAGAATAATAATGTGTTAGGAGAGTTATAAATTGGATTAATTGAGCAAAAAAATTCCAAAAAGAAAATTTAAAAAGAAAAGAGAAGTACATATTAGAATCTGTACAGGGAAGACTTCCTGCTATAGGCTTTCATGACAAGAGACCTATGTTTCTTGAAAACCATAAAAGAAAGAAATTTTGAAATAAAGAAAACATGGGAAGCATATTGGAAGCAAAAAGTACTACTCACAATACTAATTAAGAATACACTTTGATCATATATATAATTATTTAAGACATACAATTAGAGAAAGATTATTAATCAACCTCATGCAATTCATCTAAAAGTAAAGAAAATTAATCGTACAAGATTAGACTCAACTTTTACTTAAAATTGAAACCTATAACAAATCCTAGTATCAAAATTTTTAGAATCTCATAACGTAGGATCAGTACCCAATTAAAGAAACAAATGGATTGTAGAGAACCAAATTTAAGGTACATAAACTATCCTACAATTGTATTATGACTATTTGATAATCCTTTCAGATTTTTAATGAAGCTCCTTATCCACTATTTTATCAAATATGGGAATGACAAATAAGTTTGCTTAAGTTCCAATTCAATTTTTCAATCTCTCTATTAATTTACTTGTTGAAAGTTTTGTAGACAAACTTCGTAAAAAAAAACTGATAGAGAACAATGGTTCTAGGAATTTAATTAAATAAAACTGTATCTCACCAAAGTTCAGTCTGTCTCTTGAAAGAAAGAAAATACACTTTTTAATAAACAAACATAAGTTGTCATTAAGACTTGCTATGACAATTTCTCTATACTTTTTTTCATATCAATAAAAAATCTGCCACCCCATTATCTTATGCCACTTTGTTGATTACTAAAAATATTTGCTTTAAAGATTGAAAATAAACAACTTTCAAGGGAAAGAACCATCAAATTTTAATGTGGTTAAGCATTAGAACACAATAGGGGAAAATAGGACAAAATAAGGATTTGAAATATTATAGACAAAATAAGGATCTAAAATATTGTAGACAAAATATTATAAAAGATTTTGTAGTCCTCTTGCCTACTGAAGTTTTGAACGTGAAATTAACATTCTAGAATGTGCATCACTTTCTTCTACCTTAAAGCATAAACTTGTAAACAAAACTAATAAAAATAAATATGTTTAGATCCCACTGGAAGGAGAAGGAAAAATTATACCTTCTAGATGCAAGCCTTGTCTTAAGAGATCTCTGAAATTAACTTTTCTTGAAGCTTCAAGCAAAGCTAAACACCAACTTAGAAAACATAAATAGTCATAATTTCCATGGGTCAAATAATTTGTTTAAGCATTACAACACAACAATTGATTTAAAAGGTGTAATTTCCCGTTGTCTGGTCTACTAAAGTTTTGAACCATAAATTTGAAAGGGACAGATGTTTGGCTGAAAATGGCCTCTCTTGGTGCAATTAGAGGAGCCTAGAAAATTGAACTAATGGTAAGCGGTGGACTCTCATAGAGCATTGTAGAATGGCCACATTAATTTATGCAATAATATATATATTTTTTTTTATAGTATAAACACAAAAGAAAAAAAAAATGCAGGATTTCTTGTGAGAGCTCTCAAGCCAATAAAGGTGAACCACCTTCAACACCATTCTCGCATTTCACTTCCTCTCAAATTTGACTTCTACTTCCACTTCCACAACCAATATTATCTCACTGATCACTCAGAACTATCACAGTTTTGGTAGTTTTAAACTTCAAGTAACTTTGCTTCTCTTTTTCTCTTTACTGTCATAACCTTGTTTAGTTTTTATTGATCACTTCTAAGTACTTGAAATTATAGTTTCTAAGGAACTTACATGGTTTAGGTGCTAAGAACTTAGCATTTCTCATGTGCTTCCTTGATTTAGATTTAGCTTTTCTTCAGAAACTTCCTTTAGATGTTGCTTTAATTATACTGGAAAAAGTTAAATATATTATCTCAGTTGTTTCAGAATGAAGCACAAGAATGCCTTCATTTTGTTCCATTAATACAGTAGTAAACTAATCAGAAAAGCCATTCTACAGCTTCCATAGACATAAAACCATATATATTAATTCAATTGACATCTGTAAGGTACAAAGTATGTGTTCTTAGATGAATTAATTAGTATCAATATGAGGAGCATATATATAGGTTATGATATATAAGATCTATTAATAGTTCCCAAAACCATTCTTTGTTCTTAAAGGGAACAAATATGACAAAGAAATTGGACTTGAATAAAACAGGACACGTAATTTTTAAAAATCAATTAAATCTCTGAATCAATTTTGATGCTGCATTACGCATCACTAAAACTATCAAAGTTCTTAGTTTAATGCATAACTTAATAGGAGATTAGGAGAAAGAGAAACAATAAAATTTGATAAAACAATACCTGCAATTGTGTTAAGACGTATATCATTGATTGAAAAATAGCCTTCCTCATCTGCTTTGCTCCATAATTGGTATTCCTAATAATTGGGAATTGACATGCAAAGGTAAAATCTCTTTCAAATCTGGTTTAGGCATTTCTTCAAATAGTTGAGGAGGAAATAACACATGCCTCTAATTTGTGAAAAAGGATTTCATTAAAACTTAAAATTAGTAGAGATTTATAGGAAATTCACCAGACAAAGGTCAGGGAAAAAAGATTCAAATAGAAAAAAATTATTAGGAAAAAAAAGAAAACACAATAAAGAAAGTAAATTCAAAGAAAAGAGAACTCTCGTCAAACCATATCGTCTCCCCAGCAGCCAGATTTGTCCGATGGAATTGTCTCAGTCTCTCTCCAATGGAATTGTCTCAATCTCTGAAACTTGATTTGTCCAAATGACACATGAGAGTCGGTGTCTTAGATCTGATTGGGAATTTCTGTGGTTTTGAAGTATTTCTTGTACAACGAAACGTTAGAGATTGGAACGAACACTTCAAATGGAAATTATTTAACTTTGTTAGTTTAGGTGGTGTCTTTTAGGAAGACAAAATATGTTGGTTCGGAATTTACTGAAATGGTGGGTAGATAGTAATAGTAGATACTGAAACGTTTTAGATTTTCTGAATCAAGGAAGTGAATATCGTACCAGAGGCTGTACCGGTTTGGCCAACGGTATGATATATTTCAGATACTGGTCAATACCGGTGTACCATTTTGGATTTACCGCTATAAATAAATATATATTGATTAATTTAAGTTTTATTGATTAAATCTCATAAATATAAGTTTGTTAGTTTTTAGACCCCTTAAAACACAATTGGATTAATCTAGGTAATTAGCCAAGTTGTTACTTAGTCCAAATTCAAATCTAAGTTATCACAATCAAACAATCATATCATGTAAAGCAGCGGAAAAATAAATAACACAACGATATGATAACCCAGGAAAACCAAACCGGTAAAAAACCTGGGAAAGATTTAACCTAGCTATCCTTAAGGTAAAAAGCAAATCCATTAGAAAGAATCGAAGTTCATACAATAAGACTTACAAGCCCCCACGCTTGACTTCTTATTGCTACCAACCAGTAGAACTTACTGACACAACCATGTGCAAGCTCCGAATCTACGGACTCCTTCTTTCTTGGATTCACCACCAGATACAAGCACACCTGCTTGTGTTTTCTTTAAGTTTCAATGGCAACAACTGAATTGATCATCAAGGCGTAGATAAATCTTCTCCTTGAAAACCCTAAGTTTGTGTAAAGGAAAGCTCGTCTAGATCTCACAAGAGATTTACACAAACCGCAATAATGAGCAACACTAAAACGTGGCTAGGGTTTGCCTTTTATACTTAGGACAAATAAGAAACCCTAGAAACGTTTTAAAACACTTAGGGCTGAGTTGGAAAAGTCTACAGAAAATCATTCTACCCGAGCTTCGATCGATCGAGCCTGTCTTTCGATCGATTGAGCCAGGTCGAAAGGCACAATGCTTTCTTGCTTTAACTCGATTCCAACTTTACATAAATGCACAACTTTGAGCTAGTCTAAAACACTTCTAAGCACATTGTTTTGATCATGGTTTGCCAACAATACAAATTAGAGTTCTAAATACATAAAATCCTAAGACTTTAGAACCTAACAAAGTTATATAACCATATTGTCAATGACTCAATTCTTAACCTGTAATTCTAATCCAAGCTCAATAAAAAATAATAGATACACTTATTAAAAAATAATAACAATCAAATTAATATTATATTATATTAAAAATAAGAACTAATCTGCCACACGTGGGACTTTTAAAATTTCAATTCATTTGGTAGCAAAAGTCAAAAAATGCTAGCTATAAAGTAACAACTATCAGTAAATATCAATTTGAAGAGTTTTTAAAGCATGCTAGCTGTAAAGTCTATTTCTTGGGCGTGGTAAATATCATTTGAGAGGTTAGAAAAACCGAGAAAGAGAGAGAGAAAGAGAAAGTTAGATGGAGAGAGAGAGAGAGAGAGAGAGAGAGAGAGAGAGATAGGGGAGAAGAAGATGAAGATGAAGTAGCAACAGCCAAAATCAGTCCATGCCCCGACTTAAGGTCAAGAATGTAGAGATCATTGCCGGTGGAAGGTGAGAGTGAGAAAGAAACACTTTTCTTTTTTCGATATGGTGTGAATTTACCAGCCAAAATTCGATATAAGTCTCCGATACAGCCGAAACGACCCAGTAAGGCCAATATATTTTCCAGAACGAAACTACCTTGTTTCTGTACTAGCATAGGCACTGGTACGATAAATTCCAATTGTACCGGCCGGTGCGGTATGGAATTAACTACCTTATGTATGATCACTACCATTTTTTTTTCTTTCAACCCTTGAAAAAAGTACTAAAAACAGTAATACTTAAGCTTCTAGTAGGATAACGTTGTAATATTTGATATAAGATAGTTTTGGAAAATGTTATATATGTATTATATAGCATAATTGTTATAGAACTTTATTAGAAATGTGTTCAACATAAAAAAAAAAATAATAATTATAAATTGCACACACATATCTATTACAATTATTCAATCGGAGTAATAAGAAATTAAAAAAAAAAAAAAAAAAAAAAACTTTGCAGGAACATTATAGAATAAAAGTTAATATAGAATGTGTTTCTCTCTTTCTTTAATTCTAAAACAAAATACATATCCCAAACACTCACAGTGAATCACATTATTTACAAAACCTACAAATCAACAACATTCGACCTTAAAATCAAAATCATAATCATTGTTGTCATCTATATATATCTAAAAGCTAAAATGTAGCAATCATTGTTGTTACGCTCCTGTTGAGCCATATCATCGGCCACATTACTATTGTTTTATTTTTTTTATTTTTTGGTTTACTGAAACTATTAATTTTCTATTGCAGATTTATTTTTTGTGGCCAACATGATGCACTACACTGCACCATGAGTTGTGCTACCATTTTGTGCATTTCATACTTCTGTTTGTCAAAGTTTCACAACCTAGAACTGATTTGATTATTATTTTGGTTTATAAATTTAGTCCAAGAAAGAACTGTATGCAAACTTACTGTCTTTGTCCACAACATAATCTAATTAATTTTTTTTCTCACAATTTTCATTGTTTCTTACAAAGGTGGGAGGATGCGCCTCCAATTAAATCTTTTTAACCATTAAAGAAAAGATAATTTATTAATAAAATCATGAAAATTATCATATACCTGTTTATATATATATATATATATATATATATAAAGGAGATAATTTATGAATGTTGCCCACATCTATCACTCAAAATAAATAGAACTAAGATTAGGATCCTGCCCGTGTTAACACTCTACATAGTGTTGCAAAATTCAAAAAAGACCAATAGGAATACAAACTAAGACCCACATGAGATTTGGTCCTCCTGAAGTGAATAATTTCTACTTTTGTTGTTATCAAAAAAAAAAAAAAAAACCTTATATTTGTATTCGAACAAATTGGACTACCTAGATATCTTCCTATTCAAATAGACAAATTTATGAAGAGAACTATTTCTCACTTCTAAGTTCTAACCTTACAATATTATAGCGTTGGGCTTATAATATGAGGCCACAAAGGAGAATAGTGTGGAAGGGGTTGGACCCACGGGGCTTTGGTAGTAAAGAAAAATAAATTGTTTCCAACTGAAGAACCAAACATGCAACATCATTTAAACTTGATTCCAAATTGAAAGTTCTTGAACAAAGTTTTTATGATTTTTACAAATTCAACTCTTTGATCTTGTTTCCTTTGGTTTTGTTATGTTTCTAATGGGTCTCAAGTGAGTAAAGTGTTAAATTTCAAATCATAAGTAGGCAATTTAAATTTTGTTTAAGCCACATATTGGTATGTTGTAATTTGCCCCAAGAAAAATATACCACAATGTCTAAACAATGAGTTGGAATACCTGAACCATGTATAGTAGACTTCATGTTGGGAATTTACACAAATTCTTAGATTTGTGAGAAATGAAAAATAGATAAAAATAATACACACATAAGGAAATTAGATGAAACAAGAAATTACGTAATTTAGCAATTTGTCTACATTTACGGAGTTATAGTGATTTAATATTTCCAAAAAAAAACATATATAAGATATGACAATATAGTGTTTATCTCAAAACAACATGGCCTATCAGCTCAAGCAATCGCTTCATGGACTAGGTCTCAGAATATTTCCCACTAAAACCATAGCACTTTTATATTGAGTCAAATAATAATCTAAACCAAACACAAACTAGGTTCTACATATCCCACCACTAAATACACTTGTTAAAGGGTCAAGTATGTTGCTTTTCCTAGAGAATGAAAATTACCCACTACTTTATGTAGAGAAGGCTCAAAAAGATTTTGAAGGTGCATATCAACCCTACATGGTGCATGAAGTGGAAAAACTTGATATGATAATATTTTCCATTTGCCAAGATAAGGTTATATTATTTTCAACACTAATTCCACCTATTGATTTTATCATATCTAAAATTAATTTCCCCTCAAAAAAAAAAAAATCTAAAATTTATTTTACGGTATGGTGGAATAAAAAGCATCTTTGGGGAGGAACTAGTCCGAGACCCCTTAGAATTCATGATCCTAAATGAAATAAGAAAGAAATGCAAAGTGGATCAACACACGACTTAAGGGTTTGAATATGCATGTGACGCTTCACTAAATGGATGCAATCTAAATGAAATGAACATGAATACATGACAAAAATCCATTAAGGCCAATCACAAGGTTTATAAATCAATCACGTCACTCAAATGATGGTTACACAATAAAATGTCACTCACACATGTTGAAAATATGGTATACAACATGAAAACAACCATAGATTAAGTGAAGGATCACGCATAAAAATGTCCAAAATTTACACTCACATGGCCTCAATGGCACCGAAGGTGAACAACCCCATTATGTACAAACATTTGACAAAAAGCAATTGAAAAAAAAAAAAAAAAAAAGAAGCACAATTTCAAAACTTATAAAAACCTCAATCCATAAACCTAGATATGAATCTACGTGATTTTATTATGTAAATGCAAGAAAATATCATGAGATTACCTTAATTTGATGAGTGAAAGATGTTGGAATCAAAGTTATGGTTAAATTGAAATTTGAAAGAGTGTGAAAGAGATAGGTTTAGTTTCAGATGACCATGAGAAAGAAAATTAAAGGCCAAATCATTAAACAGCAAGACTTAGGTATAGAGCTTAGGTGCTATTCCTTAGGTTCCCCTTTTAAAATTCTGTCATATAGATTTTTTCTCATGAGATGAAGTGTATTTTTTAGTTAAATAGCCATATGGCTAAATTTTAAAAGGGAAACTTAAGGAACAACACCTAAAGTATTGTACCTAAGTTTTGTCTATTATTAAAATACATGTTTGAGAATCTCAACTGACCTAGTGTCTACCGAGACATTTTGTATGACCTTTGTTAGCCAAGCATCTAACGAAAATTCTTGCAATGCAAAATATAAAAGTTCGGATTCTCAGCTCTCACAGAGAAACTATATTAATTCACTCTCCACACGTAAAAATTACTTGCACAAAGATTAAAAACACAAAGAAAAACATATTTTTGTCTCTTTCACAAAGAATTTAATATGTTTACAGACGATTGGACTAGAGTTGTCGATTCTACATCGTTTGCCATCTTTGTGGATCTTGAGGAAGGCTCATGCTTTGGTCAAAGCTATAGATGTCCTCAACTCCATTTGAAGTGTTAGGACATGCAAGTTTCCAATGCCCTATAAGAGGACTTAAGATGTTGACTACATACCCCATATCCGGTCTTTGGTATGGCTTGGGAGTAGTGCAATGTCCTGCCAGTTCAACCACTTTGTATATGCTCTCCATGGTCTCCTCATCAGGGTTAATAGTTTGGTCAATGGCCATGGCAATGCTCTCCTTGTTGTTTAGAATACTACAGAACCATGTTACCAGATGAGGGTCCTCATCTGGCAGAGTGTCATCTATAGCATTTCTTCCAGTAATTAGCTGCATCAAAATCACTCCAAATGCATATATATACATTTGCTTTGATGGTCATTGCTCCTGTAGCTGTTGACAAGGAAAGGAACTCATCAAGCTAACTTGCAATGGTTCAACTAGTGACATTTAACTAGAAAATAATTATCCATGGTGAACATTAATTGGTGTCAACATACTTGGTATGATACAAGCACATGAAGAGAAAAGATTGTACAACAACAACAAGCCCTAGCCTCAAATTGTAAGGTCGTCTATTGATCATCAATAGATTAGTCAAGGTTGACTATACGTATATAGTGGTAGAGTCAAAATTTCAGTTTGGAGACTGGGAAAAATTAAAAGACATGAATGGAATTAATCATAAAAATGTTAAAATGTATGAATAATATATATGTAAAATAATACTATATCATGCAAAATAAAATGTAAATGTAAATTGTAATTTGTTTATCATTTCTAGATTAATTTACTTAGTTGCGCTCAAAGTTTTTTCATATTTTTTATTTTTCTTCATGATTTTTTTTCAATAATTTGATTAATCAGGATAAATTTAGAAAATAAATAAAATATAAAAGTGTTTAAAATATAACAATATGCTTGGAAAGTTGCACGTTAAATGTATTGATTGCTTTAATAAAAATGAGGGGATTGGTCCATAGAGAGAGTTTTGTTGGAGAGAGAGACTCAAGTAGGGTGAGAGTGCCAAGATCCGAAGGAAGAGTCCCTGAGAGAGACTGAGAAATTAATCGGATTTCGGTGACACTGCTTCCTTTGCAGCTAACGTTTGGCCACTTGCAGTAGTGTGTGCTGTTAGACCAGCTGTTTGGGGCGGTGCTAAAGGAGGCTAGGAGCTTGGCCATGACTGCGGCATCATTGGCAGATGAAAGAGCTAGAAAGGAGAAAATGAAGGTGGAGAAATAGATCAGCCAAACCATTTGAGATTGAGAAAGAGAAATGGGTTTGAAGTCTGGCAGCCTTGATGTTCAGTTTGGTCTTTGTTTGTTTGGGTTGTTGGGCGTTATATGAGACTTATTTTCATTTTTAGTACGCAAGAAAGGAGGAAAATGTGAGCTGTGTTGGAAGATAAGAATGACAATTTTTCCCCGTACCTCCCTACTTCGTTCCACGCATGTCTTCCCCGCCCCACAAAGGTGGTGGGGCAGGAATGGGGCATGATTTTAGCCCCGTACCATGGGGCAAAGCGGGGATGGGTTTAGACTTTTTAGACCCACCCCGCCCCTCCCCGTCCCGACTCACCCTGCATTGCTAAGAGTTATAATTGTAAATTTTTCATACTCCTAGAACCCTTCTATTTAAACAAACATATCAATATTAACTTATTTTATTCTACCAAATGTGGTTCTCTACCTTTATTTTATTATGTGTTATACTATGAGATTTTTTTATTTTTATGATTATCTTGTTAAACACTTGGATATATTATTCAATTTTTTCTAAAAATTGATTTGATTTGATGGAATGAATTTAGTTATAATTTCAAGTATACTTTTATTAATGAAATAGGTTTTATTAAAAAAATTGCACTAGTTATAGGGCAAGTTAACAAAAAATAGAGTTTTACAGGATGAGACGGGGCTTTGCGAGTCCCAAGGGGCGGAGAAGGGGTGAGAAAATTTTCCTCGTCAGGCGGGGTAGGGTAGAGATGGGGTAAGACAAAATCTTGTTGGGCGGGAACAAATACCCCATTTTTCGGCCTGGCCCCTCCCTATTGCCATCCCTGTTGGAGGGGCCAAGTAAACTCTCCTCATACAAAACATATCTATACAGTCTTTCGTTAACTCGATTTGAATATGATTATGTCCACTACAAGAATAGTCATTAGCTACCCCCAACCACAAAACAAATCTTTGGTAATTGCCAAGTGGGTTAAAACCTACACTCCTAAAAAATTGCACTAGTTGTAGGGCAAGTTAACAAAAAATAGAGTTTTACAGGATGAGATGGGGCTTCACGAGTCCTAATGGGTGGAGAAGGGGTGAGAAAATTTCCCCCGTCAGGCGGGGCAAGGTGGAGATGGGGCAAGACAAAACCTTGCGGGGCGGGAACAAATACCCCATTTTTCGACTTGGCCCCTCCCCATTGCCATCCCTGTTAGAGGGGCCAAGTAAACTCTCCTCATACAAAACATATCTATACAGTCTTTCATTAACTTGATTTGAATATGATTATGTCTGCTACAGGAATAGTCATTAGCCACCCCCAACCACAAAACAAATCTTTGATAATTGCCAAGTGGGTTAAAACCTATACTCCTAAAAATATATGTAGTGGTGCGAGTAAAGATCGTTCTCACAGAGAGTATCTAGCCTAGTTTTATGTTACGTGAACAAGGGGGGGAGGGTGTTTGAGTATAATGAAAACAATTTTAAGAAAAAAAAACAACTAAGGAACAATTCAAATTAAAGTATTAAAATCAATTAAAAGAACAAACCTTGGTCTAAATCAACATCCACCATCGGAATTTTACAACTAATCATCAATGCAAGTATATATCAATTCACACTTTGAATATTCACCATTGGAACTATTTTTCTATCTCTCCTTAGTCATAGTTAATTAGAAAACAAGCGATCTAATAGACCCTAACTATTAAACAACCCAAGACAAGCGCTAAAGGTTTAATCTAGTAGCAACCTTAAGAATTAGAGAGATCGATGAAACTAAACAACACGAACACAAGCGGTTGCATTTAATTTAGTCGAGCATTCTTCCTAAGATCTAATAATTTCTGACGCAGCAAATCATTAAATCTTGGTTGTTTCACAAGTTAGAGAGATCAAACAATTACGGATTTGATATCTAACCTAGCGATAGATTGCAATGAATAATAAACTAGTGGCCTCCTAGTAATTAAACGAGACAATCATGAAAATAAGTACAAAAGAACATCCGATATTCAAAGCATAAATCAAACAATAAAAAAAAAATTAGATCTCACAGTTTTATTGATTCTGAGGCTTCAGTTTCCTTTGACCAAGTATAAAAGTTTAGCCACGCAAGGCCATGATGAAAACTCAAAGGAAAAAATCAGAGAAGAGGGGAGAGAGAGGCGTGTGTGTATGTCTAATTCTAATTTCTCCTCCCCCTTTTACATGTTCATTCCCCCTTTCCCAAGCCTACAAAATCTCCTAAAAATATTCTCAATAATAATATCCAAATCTAACTAATTAAGAAAAAATATTAAAAATAAAACAAAGTCCTAATACAACTAGGAAAGTGGTGTTTTTCTACTGGAAATTTCGTGCATCAGATCTAGAGGCTTCCAAAAATAAACCACATCAGATACGCATATTAGAATTTCAGGCAAAGGATCATTCCAGAACGTTAGTAGTGCAGGTGCAGAAACTTCAAGCCCGATTTCTACCTTGATGCATCCCGTCACTACAAAAAAAATGTCCTCTGGCCGCGTTTTTAAAACGCGGCTATATGCAAAAAAAACGTGGCTCTAGCTTATAGCCGCGTTTTTTTAGGCCGCGGTTAAGAACGTGGCCTAAAACCCGTGACAATAGGACTAATGGTCCTATGGCCGCACTTTTTAACCGCGGCTCCAGGTCATGTCCTATGGCCACGTTTAAAACGCGGCCTAAGGCGCAAGTCTATGGCCGCGTTTTAAACGCAGCCGAAGACCTTACCATGAGGCCGCGTTTAAAACGCAGCCCAAGTTAGGACCTTAGGCCACGTTTTAAACGCGGCCTAAGGAGGGCACATTAGGCCGCGCTTAATAAGTGTGGCTATACCCTCCATGGTGAGGGCCTCTACACTTCTTTAAGCCGCGTTTTAACCGTGGCCTAAGGTCCAACCTTCGGCTGCGTTTAAAACGCGGCCTAAGGATTAAGTCTTGGGCCGCGTTTAAAACGCAGCCCAAGTAAGGACCTTAGGCCACGTTTTAAACGCGGCCTAAGGATGGTGCATTAGGCCGCGTTTAATAAGTGTGGCTATACCCTCCATGGTGAGGGCCTCTACGCCTCTTTAAGCCGCGTTTGAACCGTGGCCTAAGGTCCAACCTTCGGCTGCGTTTAAAACGCGGCCTAAGGATAAAGTCTTGAGCTGCGTTCCAATCGCGGCCTAAGACCCCCGAACCCCATTTAGAATTTACCTATAGCCGCGTTTTAAACGTGGCTATAGTTTTTTTTTTTTTTTTTTCCCTTTTCCTGGGCAGAGGAGTTTTCCTGCATTCTTTACAGCTTGCTGCATGCAACAAAAATTTCCTCAAGCAAGAGTTTTCAACAAAATATCCTTTCACATATTTTCTCAAACCTGTCAACAAAATATCTCTAAATGTTTACAATCATGTTTACAATATTTTGAATATCCACAAAGTAACAACATTACAATATTTTAAATATCCACGAAGTTACAATACTACAATATTCCGAATATCCGAACAATCATACACGAAGAGTCCTGCCTATGATGTAGCAGCGCTATCCTGAATATATTATATACATTCTATTAGCAGCACATAATAATGTATTAACCATAAACACACAAGTTTCATTAAATTAGAGGAAAAGTTCGTATTACCTGACAAATTGATCTTAAACTGCTTGGTGTGCTTTGTAAGAAGGCTAATACTTCATCCATTTTCCTCTTTGTTTCGGCCATTTCCTGCTTTGTTTCGGCCATTTCCTGCTTTGTTTCGGCCAGCTGCTGCTGATGCCGTGCTTCTGATTCGCGCATTGCTTCGGCCAGTTGCTGCTCATGCCGTGCATCTGACTCCCGCTTTGCTTCAGCCAATGCTTCGGCGATTTCCTCCTTATGTTGTGCATGCAATGAGGCTATCTGCTCCTGATGCCTCTGCTCTGAGTCAGCAAGTTGGTCCCTCGTCGAATTTTCCAATGCAGTCATCCGTTGGACCGTTTCAGAGGACGACGGCCCAGGCAAACATGGAAGGTTCGACCCACTTCTTCCTGAAGGGGTTGGTCCAAAACCAACCCCACGGACACGTCCAGAACGTTCTTTGCCCATCACTTGAGCGAACGCATCATCATGTGCCCAGAGAATTCCATCGCGACGGTCTCCTTTTAGTTTCCCCCCGTCGTATAAAATTTCTTTCATTTTATCCTGTTTTCATACAAGAACCAAATAACATATTATATTTGCTATAAACATTTCACGCACAAATTAGAAACTAAATAGATTCTGATATAGCGCTTACAATCTTATGTAGCACTACATCACTAATAGGAGTCCCATCTTTCGTGCAGTATGCTTTTATGAAAATATCTGCACGCTCCACTGCTTGGCCGCTTTCTTTTGCCTACATCATATTCAACAGCCTCATTACAATAGTGACAATTTATGTTGGTGATATGAAGCAACAATCGACAACCAAACATAGCAAATGAAATTTGGAACATAACATGCAATATAAATGTTAACAAATTTCGTAAATATGTAGTTTATTACGTTCAAAACGACGAGTTGTTCTCTTCATGTAAATGCTTTCTATCAAGCGGTTTTTGGTACCAATACTCTTGCCCTTTGATTTAATAAAATAGTCATTTCATATGAGGTAACGTTTGAAAAAGTGTGGCCATAGCACCCTTGTTGACAGCTTTGAAGACATTTTCGCCGCATTTAAAACGCGGCTATAGGCCACAACTATAGCCACGTTTCTTAAATGTGGTTATATCTGTTACCTATAGCCACGTTTAAAACGCGGCTATAACCCCCTAACTATTTTTAGAATTTGTCTATAGCCACATTTCAAACGCGGCTACAACCCCCTGCATATATGCATCCCAATTGTATTGAAGATGTCCACTTTCAACCTATTTAGTTTTCCACAAACAAGGTCACAAGAAACATAAATCACTAACAAAGTGACAAACATAAATATTAATGAAATCACTAATCAAAAACAAGAAACATCACAAGAAATGTCTATTAATAGTCGTAAACATGCAAAAAAGCCAAGTCTTCCTTACCCCAACACTGTGCTCCCCATCAGTACACTAGTTTCTTCAAACTCTTCACATTCATCACACATAATAATTTTAATTCAACCAAACAATATGTACGGAAATTTTTTTGTGAATTTTTAATATTGATTATTTCTAAACCAAAAAGTTTATATTATTGCCGTAATGAATTTGTGGATTGCTTAGTTTGGACCCTACGACATCGTTGGGTATTGCCACCATTACTGTCATCTCCATGCAAGCCCTTCCTCAATGCTAAACTCACGCAGACAAAATCTATTTTAATTTCCATGAATTCGAATCGACCATGTTCTTTCAGCAACAACATAAATAAATAGTATCATATTATGTCAGAAGTTCATTTAAAATAGTAGAGCATTACAACTTGGCTAGTAGGTTACTCTTACCATATTGTCAGCCGTTTGGGCAAAACTTATAGGCCCTGTCCTCGCTATATCCTTCTGTTTTGCACGACTTCTCTTGTTCGTATCACTTATTGTCTACGAACACATTCCCACCAACAAATTAAAACAAACAAATCAATTATAACACTGTACTCTGTATAAATAATTTCCATGAATTCGAATCAACCATGTTCTTACAATAAAGTCATAATAAATAATTTGATTTGAACCAAGCATAGGTAACTCATAATCAAGCAGAAGAATAGCTTGCTAGGAAAGAGTAACTTGAATCCAATTAAGACCAACTAGTGATGATTGGTTGAGGAGACTTCGATGGTTAAATTATTAAACTAGTTGTAGAAATGAAAGTGGCATAATAACAACATTTGCAGCTTAAAACCTGGTAAATTGGAATGATTGAGTATTAATCATAGTAGGCAAAAATAGATTTAGCGAGAACGTGTGTAAGTGGATGGAACATGTCCAATAATATTAAATACAATGTAATTGGTGAGATGTATTAAATGCTAATATGAAGAAGCTTAGTGACGCTTTTCAATTAGATATATTATATGTGTGTGTGTGTGTGTGTGTACAACATCTTAAATAAATATATGTAATTTGCTTATACTAAAAATTGATTAGTGTTTTGGGATTGTAATTCAATTGGTCAGAACACCACTTCTTTTAAGGATGTTTGTTTCGTTTGTACTATGTGACAAAGCAGAAGAAAGGATTCAAAGAAAAGAAAAAAATGTATATGAATAAAGGGATCTATAAGTAGGCTGCAATGTCATCTTGAGGTGGGGACTATTGTGTTTCATATTGCTTGTCCTAAGTATTTGGTACTCATTCCTAGGACGATTGGGTTCTACTGTATACTTCCAACAAGAGCCCTCAATTGGTTTGATCCTTATAGACTGAAGAGCGAACGCCTAGAGACTTATTTGGACATAAATGAAAATTCTTTTGGGCTTGTCAGGCCCCACCCCTAATAAATGGTACGAAAACAATTGTATCCAATGTATGAGCTACTTACCACCAGGCCTGCCTATTTATTTACTCTCTTTTTTGTTAGAGAAACCTATTTTATATACTTGTGTTAGTACAACCTTGGGCTGCGTTTAAAACGCGGCCCAAATACCCCATCACATATATTACCACTAAAAAATAATAAAGCAAGAAAATAGCGCAACCTTCGTTTTAGAATCAAACCAATAGTCAACTAGTGCGCGGTAGTCCTGCACGTCAGCCCAAGATGGTTGCTTTTCAATGACCTCTTCTTTCAACGCATCTTTTGGGTAGCATTTCTTTTTTAATTTACTCCTTCGGTTCCTTCTCAGCTCCCCTAATAAGCGCATTGCCCAGTTCATTTGATTAGCCGGTTTCACAATTTCTGGGTCAATGATCCACTTTTTCTGAAATGCAAAAAATTGAGTTAGCATCGTGCAAAAATTCACCCTACTGAAAATGCCATTTAGCACATACACGGCTATACATAACAATTAAAAGTAGCTTGATTTGATACAACCTCTATCGCTGCCCAAGCTTCTTCTTTGCATTTGCGGTCGACATGCGTCCAATTACTTGGCATAAGTGGGCAATAGTTGTTGCATAAGCATAAGGTGCCCAACCACCTTTTGAATGTTTGCCCGCTTTCTCCAACCGGTTGCATGCTCCCATTTAACCCACATACAAGTTTCTTGTTCGCTGGAAGGGCCCATATTCGCTGCATTAGCGTTATTCCACGTTTTTTATTTAAATTATTGGATATTGGGGTTTCCCGAACTGAATCTTCTGCATGCCCATCAGTGGATGGTGCGGTTGCGTGGACCAAATCGTCTGCATATAGTAAACCATTATTAGGATACACATTTCAAAGTTCACAATTAGAGAGAAGTCACTATATATAGCTCAAGTGGTCAACTAACATGATATATGTGATCTTTGTAAATGTGGACATTTTGATACTTAAAGAAACTGATAATAACAAATAAGTCGATGTCTCTATCTAAAAGTTGTTTTTATCCCTTACAAAAATAAAAAACTGTTTCTATCCAAGAACAATCAATTGCATGAATTTATCAATCATACAAAAAAAAAAATCAAACACAGAGAAGTGTAGCAAAGAGAGGAAAAACAAAGTATGAATACCAAATCCAAGTTGAACTCTAACATTACTAATTTCATTGACATAAAGAGAGAAAACAGATAACCATCTCTGAAATCATGTAGAATAAAAATAATATTACATAAAATCAACCCAAACAGTTAAAACAAAAAAAAAAAACAAAACTTTATTGAAAAACCAACCTGACTTTGCATTGGATGAGACACTATAAACCAGCAATTCCCCATCACACTAAATCCAGAAACATGAAGTGTATGTGCATGAAGTGCACATGAAGTGTATGTGCACATGAAGTGTATGTGCATTCTAATCCCCACCAATCTTTGTTCATCACTCTCCAACATGATCTCATTCTTTTCCTTTTGTGCCCATCTCTTTTTGTTTTGCCTCACGCATTCACACCACGGTGTGTAGTTCCCCCAATTGAGATTCTCTTGATCAAAGCTTGTCAACAGTTTTTTTTTTTTTTTTAAATAATATTTTTAACGTTTCGTTTCTTCCACCTTGCAAGTAGCCATATAGTGATTGTAGCAAATAATTTTTATATGGTATATTTTCAGAATTGTATTTTTAGATTAACTTTCTTCTTTTTTTTCGGTTGTATTTTCTAGATTGTATTTAATAATTTCCACATGTGATTTTGTAATAAGTTAGAATTAGTTAGTTTGTTAGGTATATTTTCTTACGCTATCTCTTGTATTGGTTAGTGAATAGTGATCTAATTCGCATACAATCAATAATACTAGACATTTATTTTTCACTCTCCCTATTTTTTGACATGTATCAGCAATAGTTAAAAAAAAAAAAAAAGTTGTAAAATTTTTGATGTGACAAAAGTAAACTTAATTAACTGTATATTATGACTCAGAGGGAAAAAAATTAACCGTATATTTTTGTGGGCGCAGGTCGTCCAGTTACTCAATCCACAATTCCGGAGAGATGGTCCCAGGCCTCTTTGACTTCACCAAATTGTATTTCATTGAGCCGCCACATGTCCATTTACTGGACGTTCTAATTTCTGTTTTTATTTGTTGGGGGTGAACTAGTTTAACATGTATAACAAATTTCTGTTTTTATTTGTTGGGGGTGAACTAGTTTAACATGTATAACACTGGCACACACACACACACACACACACACAGTGTCATATTAGTGTCCATTGCTGGAATTCTCCTTGACACTGTAAACCATACAATGCTATATGATTTTAAGGGTACCTAAGAGGCTCATTCTCTTCGAGTTTGGAAAGTGCTGTTAGTGCCAAGTTAGCGGCCTGGTGAGAGCTTGAGTTCCGAAAGGCATTCCTAATCCTAAGTTACATCGGGGAGTAAGTTTTCCTTCCTTTTATTTATTTTTATTTATTTGGCCCCCTGCATAATAAGCTCTGAATATTAAGCTGCAGACTTGTTTTTTCTTTTTTTATACAGAAACCAGCTCGGGCATGTTCACATATCTGCAGATGAAATTAGATCCTTAAAGCATTTAGGAATGGTAGATTTTGAGGAAAGAGTTTGGAAGGCCTTCGGACAAAAGTACACCATCAACTATGAAGACCGACGAAGGGTGAATATTATGTTGTTATTGTTGTTGACCTGTCATGGTTACTGTGTCTTGGCTAATTTCTTAATCCTTGAGAAGTCCGCTAAAGATACAGAATCTTCAAGTTCTTTGCTGTGTTTTCTTTTTGGTGGAAAAAAGAGTTTTTGCTTATCTAAATCAGTAATGTCTGCTTGTGCATTCTTTATTCTCTTCCATTTCTATTTTCTGGGTGATTCTTGAATGCATGCCCTCTTAGTATGTCCACACAATTTATATGAATGTAGGACTCTTTCGTTGTGTGCTTTTTTATGTTCTAGATCAACTAATCAGGAAATTTCCAACAAAGCAGAGGAGAGAGAGAGAGAGTTTTAACCTAAGATAATTTATAGTTGTGTGATATGGTAGACTTTGGAGAATAATTGTAATGAGAGGTGGTAGCAAGTTGCCCTGATTTAAAATTCCTTTCTCAGTGAGAGTAAACCTAAGCAATTATCCAGTTACTGTGGTTAGGGCCATCTAGCCTATTACCATTAGCATTTTGTATGCAATCTTGTCAAATGTTTCTAAAGTATAATGAGGTAAGTCAACTATTGAATATATTCAATTGAATTAGGAAAAGAAAGGAATATTATCTTATGCAATGTGGATAAATTTAAAACTAATTTTCAACTATGTTTTGGTGGCAGCCTCCCTTGTATCGACTCCAGCATTTGTCAAATTCACCTTTTCTTATTTTTGGTGTCTTGCAGACTCTTGATTGGGACATGAAAAAGATGCACATTCAAACAACAAAGCAAAATAATATATATGTTGCCTCTTATATAATCTAACAGTTAATCTTCTCTATTTATTTACTAGGTACATTATTAGTATGCCTCTTATCATTTTCTAATGCCATATTCATACATGATGTGCACACTTGAAATTGTTACGATTACAAAATGCATCTGAGCAATTTTACTTGATCATGTACCATAGTCGTAGAAGGTGAATTGCATTGGAGCAAATAATTCAGCTGTAAAACTGTCCCAACAGACATAAATATTTAAGTTCTACTTGAAATTACTGCTTGTCAAAGCAAACTAGATAACTGATTTCCTTCAATCAAATTATGATGCATGAAAATGCCATAATATATTTCTATGACTGAAATATAATGCCAGTTGACGAAGCAAGTTCATATGCATTTATATTGAGAGGGTTCAATGATGTTAAGTTTAACTTGGAAGGGTTAGACGTGTATCAAAAGTCTAAGGCCCTTGATTATAAACTTCTGATTACGCAACACGATTACACTCAATCCATGCAACGTGTTAGAAAAGTTTTAGCTATGCAATGATTCTCCTAATTAAGCCTAATATTGCATTTTTTTTTTTAATCAAGTTACTATTTCTTTGTAGGTTGACAAGTGAGCATTGCGTATATATAATCGTTGATGTTTGAAAGATGGTTTTGTTACATTAATGTACTCCTTAGGGCATAATAAATTTGTAGATTATAAGATAAAACTTAATTCATATAGTAATTAACAAGAATAGAGAAGCACTATCTACCTTGGGGCAACACTAGGATTTGTCCATTTATTAGATGTGATTATGCTTGTTTGTGAATTATTATTTCTTATAGATGCATCCTATAACCAAAAATGGATCAATGCTAGCCAGGCTAAAGTATCAATCTTTGGTTAAGAACATTCAATTGCTTAAAGGAATAGTAGAACCTAAAACTAGGGTTGCAGACTTATATAACACTGTTGAATATCGTCATACCAATCTTGGTAACAGCCAAGTTGTACAGAGCAACTTAAATTTATTTTCTCAATTGAGAAAGAACACTTGCACTAGCATTGATCCATTTTTATTTTAACTTCAAGTTTTTCCAATTACAATTTATTTTGATAAATAGAAGTTATTATAAAGATTAAATCATGTAGTGCCCCCTCTAGGGCATTGTTGAACTCATCCTCAATCTTTCTCTTTAATTAAGTTTCACAAGAAATGCCAGATATGAGCTTCAGGCAGCCAATAAGGTAATGCAATTGTCTTAGTCTAATTTTGTTTACGAGGGAAATTAGGCTGAAAGGTATAAAAAGCTTTTACTGCAGTTATCTTAATCACATGCATTTCTGATTGAGTATTCATGGCAGCTATGATGCAACTTCATTGAGGTAGTCCTAGGCTATAATTGTACCATAAGCACAATACTATACTAGCAAATATACCAGGAAAAAAAATGGAAAGTGAGTGAGGAAAGGCTGGAGGTGGGTGGTCCTCATCTTTGTCAACTAGCTAGCTTCAAAGAGAAAATATAAAAGTGTTTGCTATTTAGTCATTAACAGCAAGCATAAAAGTGTTATCCTAAGAATATTCTACACTGAACGAATAACTACCTGCAGATGGCGGCTGTGTCTCATCATCATCATCACCTCCTCCCCTCTCTGTCGTGAACTTGAGGGTCCTTCGCCGACTTCTACAAGTGGCAATCGGCGTTTCTTACCCATTCCTGCGTCCAACAACTTTACAAAACAAAAAAACTGTTAATTATACAAAACAATCAATTGCATAAAATGTAAGTGACACAGATTGGGTAAAATAATTCATATTTTAATATCTAACAATATATACAAACATATATCCAAGTTTAAGAGCTTCTCTTTGCCAAACACTACAACCACAACGAAATGAAACCCTAACACCACACGATCATATATCCAAGTTCATAAGAAATGAATTTCAAATCCAATAGCGAAGAGGGGAAGGAATTGGATACATAATAAGTAAAAATTAAAGGAATTAACAATATTCATTGGAATTAACAAATTCAACAAATACTACACAGAGGCATTCCAACTAATTAATGAATGAATACGTTTTCATTAACAACTGTAACATCCAAACACATAATACACCACTAAACTATTACACTATTCATCCTCGGTGTACTCATCGTTGTTCTCATCTTCATTGTCAGACTCATCGTCAATAAAGTCATCTTCATTGTTTACTCCATGAAGATCTCTTTCAGCAATGATGGAGGCATCAATTGTCATTCCCTCTAAATCATCCCGAGCCCAACGAAGGTTGTCACTCACAACCTCATTAGTACTTATATTGTAGGGAACATTTTCAGAAAAACTATATGTGTCATCCTCCTCACGTTGGGGACCAACACCAGCATCAAACACGTCCCTAGCTTTAGTTTTGACAACAGTATACCAATCCTTTTGCCTTTTATCTTCCACATAAAAAACTTGTGTAGCTTGAGATGCCAAGACATATGGTTCATCCATCATTTTATCCCCACCATGTATGAAGTGTGTAAAGTTTACCATAGGAAACCCAAATTCATCAGTCTTATATCCTCTCCTATGTTGGTCATGAACCCATTTACACTTGAACAACACATGTTTCATATTGTCAGAGTAATTCAACTCAATTATATCACTTAAAATACCATAGTAAGTATTGCCCCCATCAGTAGCGACACTAACTCCACTATTCTGCGTTTTCCTGTTCCCCTCATCATTTACACTCCTAAATTTTAAGCCATTTATTACATAATGCTTGAACCGCTTTACATAAATATACGGCCATTTGGACAATGCAACAAGAGTATCACTAACTCCCTCCCTTTCCTTATCAGCACCAGTGAGGGACATCACCTAACATCAGTTGACCAAAATAAAAGAATTCATATCAGTACAATTAATCATACTTGAGACAGTGTTATAAGTTTAATAAGTTGAAAATGTCATACGTACGTGACCCCTAAACCAAGTACAAAATTTCTCCATGTGGTGCTTATATATAATCGCATCGGAAACGTTACGATTGTGACCTTTTCGAAGTTCATCCTCTATCAATCTTTTGTGCATCCTGTGCAGGCAATTGTATTAGGGTTAATAGACCTTACATACATTCAATTGACGTGCAATTATATTTGTATTACCCAATACTTACTCACGAAAGCGGTTGATGTTTTCGGAATTGAATAGAACGTAGCGATGGGCTTGGGTCCACTCTTTATTGTTTAGTGTCATGATCGAAACCACCCCCGTTGACTCCTCAATCATCCGGGTGGGTCGATTGAATATAGTTTCCACTCCTTCCATATACCGTGAACAAAATGTTAAGCTCTCTTCTACTATGTATCCTTCAGCAATAGACCCTTCCGGAGCAGCTCTATTTCGTACGTAAGACTTAAGACGTGAGAGATACCTATAAAGGAATGATAAGATTAATGACTGACAATGGTAATTCGAACACGCACATGAAACTAGAAGTTGATCAATAATATTACACACATCTTACCTCTCAATTGGATACATCCAACGGTAGTGCACTGGACCACCAATCTTAGCTTCAGCAGCTAAGTGCATGACCAAATGTACCATCACTGTAAAGAAGGATGGAGGAAATATCTTTTCCAATTCACACAATGTCACTGCAATCTCTGCCTCACTAGTTACAATATCTGAAACCGTAAGGGTTTTCGAACAAATTTCTCTAAAGAAGCAAGCTAACTTTATCAACGGCCTAGTAACATGAGATGGCAAAGAACCACGTAATGCTATGGGAAAAAGTTGCTGCATCAATATGTGGTTATCATTACTCTTCAAACCAGAAATTTTGCGTGCCTTCATATTCACACAGCGTGAGATATTGGAAGCGTACCCATCGGGCACTGTTACGTCCTTCAAAACTTGCAAGAAACCATCTATCTCCAATGAAGTCATATGAAAACATGCGGCCGGTATGGTATACTGATCATCACTTTTTCGTTGTAGGTGGAGTTCACTTCTTATCCCCATGTCCGCCAAGTCAAGGCGTGCCTTGTAATTATCCTTCGTTTTATCCTTCAAGTTCAACAGTGTGCTTAGTATATTGTCCATCACATTCTTCTCTATATGCATCACATCAAGATTGTGTCGCAACTTATGATCCTCCCAATAAGGCAATGTAAAAAATATACTCCTTTTCTTCCAACCACTTTGCTCCGCCTCCCTTCTCTTCCTTTTTTTGTAAGCAAGTTGACATTTCCTACCCAGACAACGTCCAAGTAAATGTTCAGTTTCCACAATAATGTCAGATGTGACTGGTGGTTCAGGAGCCAATCGAGTATCATTAGATCCATCAAATGACATACCATCTTTGCGGAAATCATGGTCAACATCCAACCATCGCCGATGTCCCATGTAACAAAATTTGCGACCATTTCTCAAATATCGAGACTCGGTCTTCACGGCACAAGAAGGACATGCCAACTCACCTTTGGTACTCCAACCCGACAAATCTGCATATGCAGGAAAATCATTTATGGTCCACATCAATGCTGCACGCAATTGGAATACTTCTTTTGAAGATGCATCATATGCTTGTACTCCTACATCCCATAACTCCCTTAGTTCTTCTACTAACGGTTCCAAGTACACATCTATAGCAATCCCTGGTGAGGTAGGACCAGGAATAACTAATGATAGAATCAAAGATGACCGTTTCATGCACAGCCAAGGTGGGAGATTGTACGGGACCAACATGACAGGCCACGTACTATGACTAGTACTCATAATTCCGAAGGGGTTGAACCCATCCGCAGCTAATCCAAGCCTGACATTACGAGGGTCAGATGAGAAGTGTAAATGCTTACTGTCAAACATTTTCCATGCATCTGAGTCAGCAGGATGCCGCATTACCCCATCATCAGTACGACCATTAACATGCCATTTCATAGAGCTAGCCAAATCGGGTGAAAGAAATAGTCGCTGCAATCTTGGCTTTAAGGGGAACCATCGTAGGATCTTCGCAGCTTTCTTCTTCCCCTTAGTGGATGAAGCATGCTTACTAGCAACAGATGACTCATTTGTTTTCCACCTTGAAGCTTTACAACAAGGACATGCCTCGAGGTTAACATTTTGCTTCCAAAACAGCATACAATCATTGGGACAAGCATGGATCTTCTCATAACCCAAACCCAAATCTCGAACTATCTTCTTAGCCTCATAATGGTCCTTTGGCAACTTAGCGTCTGAAGGAAGCATATCCATCAGAACTTGAAGCAACAGAGTAAATGACTTATTCGTCCAACCACACAGAGTCTTCAACTGGAACAACACGACAATGGCTGAGAAGATGCTAAATTTCGTACAACCTTCATATAAAGGTTTGTCTACATCATCTACCATCTTGTAAAACTTCTTCGCGTCATCATTTGGACCTTCACCCGGACGTTGCGCAGTTGGACCTTCTTCCATTGGTTCGGGTGGGATTTCATGCGGGGGGCACAAATCGTGCAACATCCCATGGAAATCACCATATGGATTTTGGGTTTCTTGCACATGAGAGCTCCCACATTCGGTAGCCGACGTAGCAGCTGCCGATTCACCATGAAATTGCCAAACTTTGTAATTTTTAAGCATCCCCGAAGCCCAACAATGCTCACGTACCACATTTAGCGGTTGTATAAGCAAATTCACACATTTCACACAAGGACATAAGACCTTCCCATTGCGCGCGGATGGAGCAGCAAATTCCACGAATTGGTTTACACCTTCAAAATATTCCCTTGTACCCCTCCGCTTCTCCATCCAACTTTTGTCCATTGCGATACAATATTTACTGAATTGTACCTACACCAACATTTGTTACTACAAAGATACTAATTATTATAATTACATTCATTTGTCATTTGTTAAGAACAGACATACCCAACAATGCGGCTATTTTCTAACAAAAATATAACACTTGTCCTAAACTAACGCAATGTGATAAGTTGGAAAAGTAGTTAAGCATAAGTGTTTACAAAATATGATACCTGAAATTATTGGTTTGCATTTACGTATAATATCTGGAATGTAAATGGATATTGAACAATTTAGACAAAACTCACGAATTCTTTATCTTGTTTTTCTTTGTTTGTTGCTCTGCATTTTACTTTGGTTTAGAATTTTGTGAGACTATTTACTATTGTAGCTTGATGCATTTAATGGATTAATACTACAAGATTTGAATGTCATAATATTATAATTATTAATTATTTTTTTGTCGAAGTCGCCTATATTTGCTTCTACGAAAAACAAAGACGCCTATAATCTCTCTTGGTCTGCCATAATTGTATTTCATTATTCTTTTGGACAGTCAGAACATGTTTTGAAGAATAAATTGTTGGAGTAAAAAAGAAAGAAAAAAGAAACACTTTTTTCCTACTTGAGTGCATGGTTGGTAAAGAAATACATGTTTTTTTTTGTTTTTTAAATCTTTTTTCTAAATGGTCTATTCAAAATTTTGTTGAATGAGCAACAAATGTCAACATTAGATTTTGAAATTTCTATGAAAGACTCCGTGAATTTAGGTTTCTTTTTTCTTGCAAATAATTATTATTATTATAATTGTTTTTGTATTGTCGTAGTATAAAATGTTTACATTTTCAGTGTCCATGTGTGTTTTGTAACAAGAAAAGAAGGTATATTGTTGATGATGATGACTTGTTCTATTTAATGATCTTTTGTTGTATATTTGCTTCTCATAGTGCTTATTACAAGTGGCTGTCTTGGATATTGCATGATAGTGCTAATGCTTTTAGATTGTTTTCATCCTCTGCAATTTTGGGCTTTTCTATGTTTTGTATGTAATTATATTCTTAAAATCTTAGTTAATCTACTTGGGTGATGAGGGGGGAAATGAAAAGAATGGCAAATGCCAAATGCCAAATTTTTGGCAGTTGGAAAACAGATGCCAAAATCATTGTTCCATTGGTGTTTCGAATCTCAAATTTTGTTCCAACACGCAACAGTGTGGTTCTACAAATATAACCGCATTGTGGCGTGTTGGGAAAAATAATTTTATTTTTTTATTCACCTAGGTGGACCCTCTATTTGTTTATATATTGATTTATATGCCCTCACACTCTCTCTCTCTTCCCTCTGCGTCATGTCTGTACTCTCTACTCTCTTCCCTCTCGAATCTCCTCTCTTTGATCACCTTGCTCTCCCTTGCGTCAAAAAGTTGAAAAGGGTCCTATAGGTTGCCTGGGCGGGGCTGGCTAACAGGGGCCAAGGTTGTGGAAGGGAGGGGCCCAACTATTAATAACATAAAATATACCTACGAAAACGAAAAGAATTTTGGGCCGGGGGAGGGTCCGATCCCCCTACTAGGTCCATCCCTGACATAAAATGATGTACTTTAACAACAAAAGACAACTAAATATCCTGAGAAAATTCAGACCTCCCAAACAAAATAAAAATCATTCCATCAGCATACTAACATAGTGACATGAAGTTGCAAAATATTTCTCTTTGTACGGGAAATAAGCGTAAATTATGGTTCAGCTTCAACCTGGTAGCGAATGTCAGTTTTTGATGCCCACTCTGGATGAAATTTTCACACGGCTTGTTTACTGTTTGCACCTGAAATTAAGAAATAATTCATATTAAAGAACATGAAAAGTTTTATGTCCAAAAGTTGTAATTGTGGCATATATAATGAGACTTATATAACTGTAACTTGTTTTGCCCATGTTAGAAACTTATATGCATATGCCACTATGAATCGTGTCAAAGCATTTTCTCCATACTCTGCCAAAAAAACACTGCTGCAACAATTTTTAAATGTCCTCGCTAAACCAAAAGGTGATATTAACAAACCAAAAATTAATGATTTTCAATGTATGGCTGGCCAATTAGAGTTGTTATAAATTTCAGCAGCATCAACATCTGCTGAGATATACTAAGTGAGCATTACTCCATGATTCTGTGCTACAGAGAGGCCTCTAAATTTATAAAATCAGTTATTCAGACGCTTCCTTGCATATTTCAGAATTTCAATGATTAAGTCCTGCCACGATTATTATTATTTATATATTTGGACTCAAGAGAATCAGAAAAGGTCAAACAATGAACGTCTTTAATTTTAGATACATCACTACCACAGATCAACTCCATCTACGTAGGTATTACCCAAATTACATGTCCAAAAGCTATCAAAATTCAACGAAGAATTACAAATAAAATAAAATATGGGCAGAAGCACACCTTTAGTATATCATAACAGCACCAGAAATGTGCTGAAAAAAAATCTTCGCAGATGTCTACACTGAAGCAGCAAGCCGGAACTGATTATTAACCATAGCACCTATAGTTATGATGCAAATGAGTTTAGAAAATTGAAAATGATAAAAGACAGTAGGAGAAGAAAACCAAAAAATAAAATAAAAATAAAACTAATCTTTGTATTGGTAAGTCACATATGTTGATAAAAACGGATAAATCAGAACATACTTGTGAATATCTTTTTGTTTTTGTCATACACAAATTTTTTTCTTCCCAATTGTGGTAGTTACAAAATTTATTGCAATTTTTCATTTCATAACTTCATTGAGGTCAGGATATTTTCATAAATGCATGAAATGTTTATAAATAGGAGAAAACATTAATGATACCATTCAAATATGACTATATATAGCATTTATGCAAGATACCATTCAAATATGAAAGGTAAAAAAAAATGTGATCAACTGAAACACAAAATATGCATAGAGAAGTTTCATTCACCACAACTGAATCTGAGGACAGTAGTATTCCATCAGCAAGTGCTAAAACTCCATATTTGTACTCACTAATTCTCCAAAAGTAAAATCATCTAAAGTACTCTAAGAACTTCAAGAATTGGGCATGAAAGACAAAGCCATGAATTAATGAATCATCTAAACAATGCACGTAATAGTACTGAAGTGAAGGTTGCATATCCTAATGAAGGCAGCAACCAAGACACGAAGTTAGGAAGATTAGTGTGGATAATTCTGAACAAACTGAAGTGTGGCAGACATTGCCATTAAATTTAATTATTATCATTCTTGTCTGATAATACACTGCCTTGGTTGCCAATAGCAAGCAAGCAAAAGCAACAAAATTAATATTACAAAACGTAAAACAACATTTATGTACCTCTAACTTAAACTAAATCTAACAAAAATATGCCAAACAGGGAAAAAAAAAATCTAACAAAAAACAATGATGACAAAACAAAACCCCAGAAATTGTAAAAATAAATGGGGAATTAGGTACCTCTAACCTTGAGGCAGTCTTTTTTTATTATTAAACGCCCACTGTCTGCCAAAGAAATATGGTATACTGAGACTGGAGAAAAAGACAAAACAGAAAGGAAATCAGATATCAGAAATCAATTAGGAAGACGGAATCTGAAAAACTGTGATGGGTATAGAAGTAAAAAGGTGTAAAGTAGCTCTTTGCTGTTTTCTGTTTGTTTTTGTGTTTCGTTTCTTTTTTCTGTTTGTTTCTTCCTCTGTAATCTTTGCTCTGCCTTGTGTTTTCATGACGTCGTTCTTGAGTATACTTCTTTATTATTTATAAAAAAAAAAAAAAAAAAGGTGTAAACATTGTAAGGAAAAAAAAGGAAGAAAGTACTTTCACATTTGTTGTTGCAGGGAAGGAACGACACACAAGCAAAGGAGAGACTTGGATTGCTTCCAAGGAGTTGCCTTCCCACCTACAAATCCAGAAAAAGAAAAATCCTTCAATTTTTTTTATTACACAGAATTGGCATTGAAATCAATCGATGACAAATGAAATCTACAACTGAATCCAAGAGAGAGTTAAAAAAAAACCAAAGTGTATACTTGATAAACACTGAGTGAAACGATTAGAAACGTTTAGCTAGGAATGCTCATTTAAGAAGCATAAAGAAATTGAAGAGACCAAAAATACTCTCTGCTTTCGACGCTGATAAAACAAAATTACCGATAAGAATTTTAACTCCAAAATACAAAACCAAATGAACAATACAAATACCCCAACAAAGACAGAGAGAGAAACATTTCAAAGCTACTAAGCAATTACACCTTCACATAGTTTCATTCCATCTGCCTAGTCCAAACAGGCAAAATATATTTTAATTAAAAACAAATATAAATGCAGTAACCCTATTAGACCAAATATACACACCAGGAAAAACAGAACCAAAACGAATTAAAGCAAATGGTGTCATTTGAGGTCAAACCAAGACAAATAATTCAATAATTCATTGGACCACCTCTATACTATATCTACAGACATGATTTTCAAATAGAAATCATCCATTCAATTCATGATTTCAGTTCAAAAAACATGTTTACGAATCTTTAGCCATAAATAAATATGGTGGCTTTTGTTCAGGGATAGGGATGGGTGCAACAAATATACAAGTCCTGCTATGTTAACTTCATTTTTTTTTTTTTTGGTTGAACTTCTTTCAAGTGAGAGGAGTTAGAATTGCTTTAGTTAAGAGGGATTAAAAAATGAAGATCAAATAGTAAAGAAAGTACCAATCTTAAAAGAGAAAGTATGAGAAACATACTTTCATTAAACTTGTTCAATCAATACAATGGAACTTTTAAGTAGTTAAATTTCCACACTTAAAAAAAGATAAATTAGTAGTTACGTGGACCATTATCTGCATGCAAGCCATGATAAGGGTGTTCATAAATGATTTATGAAAATTGCATCTTGCTTTGGAGAAAGACGCAAAAGTTTTTTAATATGATGGGAAAAGTCAAAGGCGAGAAATTTGACTTTAAATTAAGGGAAAAGAAGTTCATTATCCCATATATTATTAGGTGGGAGCACGGTCCAAGTGCAGTAGGTGATCCGCTTATAAAATGAATCAATGTGTCATGCACATAATTTTTTCTCACATTGAATAATTCTTTCATTTATCAAATTCTGAGAGTGAGACACAGTTCAAGTGAAGCAGAATGCAGCAAACATGCCAAAAGGCCGAAAACTCCCTTTATGAAGGAACTATGTCAATTCCTCTACCCCAAAAAAACAAAGAAATGAATTACTTAAATAGTAATTGGAAACTTTTGCAGAACAATTATACACACGACAAGCATGTATACTACTGAAATGAGAATGGGAAGACGACTTTGCAGCCAAATCAACAGCAGAGACAAAATTGAACCGTGTGGACATTAGCACCACTTTATTATTAGAAATCAGGAAAAGAATCAATGGATTAAATTTATGTGCAGGTATTGTACCAAACACCTCTTACAGTCTCACCTGGGGAACACAAACCACAGCAGCCAAACGCATCCAAGTCTTAAGTAATTTCAAACACAAATTCAAACCCTACTTAGTTCCAAGCTTGAATTTCTAAGATTGGTCAAGATTCAAGTTTCCTTAAAGCAATTTCACATATATATATACACACATTATATTAAATTAAAATAATGTGTCTATCTTATATTAAAAAAAAGAACACCAAATATATTTTCTTTCCAAAAACAAAATACCAAACATCTCAATATTGGTGTCAGCATCACAAAAAATGGATTATGCCTAGACTATAAAATTAGGATTAGGCAATACTTTTGTTTAATTCATCGATTAAGAAACTAACATAGAGAAATTGTAGTTCATTGTTTTAGACCAGTTTTTGGAACTGGAATGATGTGTTTGATTGAGTTAAAAAAAACAAAAAAAGTTGCCGGCAAATAAACTGACAAAAAACGCACTGACCTGACCATGCATGTAGTTTGAAGGGTCAATTTGGGATATTTTATTTGTATTGACTTATTTTGTTTAAAAATTAATAATTAAGTTAAAGTAAAATATAATTGTACTTATATAAGTAATACTTTAAATAAAATTATAAATAACGCAATGTTTAAGTTTAGATAAACACACAGTGAATGGTGATTAGGCTAAATACATCTTGACATCAATGGTGGGGAAAAATGTTATATATAACCACGAACCATTACACAAAAAAAAATCTCACAAGAGTCCTCTCTCGTACCATGTGTTAATTCCATGCATGTAAGTTTCACAAAAAAAATGTCGTATGAGACACCTTTTCCTGTTTTATATTTATTTTTTATTATTTTTTTTTAATTTACGAGTGTTAGGCAGCAGGATTGGGTTGGACTTACACTCACTGAACCCAAGTCCATTGAAACCAAATGGGTAGGGTTTTTAAACTGTGACGGGTCGGGTGAAACCCAACCTGTCCCTTTCATTTTCTATGATTCAATCAGCCACCTCCCCTGCCATTCTGGAACTCTCTCTCTCTCTCTCTCTCTCTCTCTCTCTTCAAAAGCATTATGGTCCTTTAGCTCTCATGCCCACCGTAGGTATTGCCAACCATTGCCAGGAACACCACTAGTAGCCTCTCTATTTCTTTCTCTACCCTCCCCTCTATTCTCAACCTTCACAATTCTCCCTCACCCTTCTTCTTATCTCAATTGGGTCACCATTGGTTTTGCGTTGTCTTTAATAGTTTGGCTGATGACAGGTAAAAGCAACAAGGGAGCTCATTACTGTAAAATCGTTAAGAATGGTCCAGCTCCAGCTTAATTGCTCGGGGTGCTTTGGCTTATCTGTGGGTGGGTTTGATGGGATGGGGGATTTTTGGGTGGATTTTGTGATGTCCTTTGTGTGTTTCATTCAGAGTCTTGTTTTGACAACTTCTGTGGTTGATGGTTTCGCTGTTTTGTTGTTGGGTATGTGTAATAGTGATTGACCGTGCGGTATTTTTGATCGCTAGGTAGTGTTTTGGTGAGTTGGTTATGCATGAATAAAAGCTAAAAAGTTCTTAGCATTTGGTCATGGACTTCATACAATTCTTCTCTGAAATATTTATCAATTTTCTGTACAAAGTTTCTTTGGTAATTAGACAAAATTAGACAAGAGTTGGTGTAACAGTTGCTAGGGCGACAAAGACCTGTCTTTTAAGTATCAGTTTGGACCCACAGAAACCTGCCTTTTTTTGAGAGAATAATGGAAGCACTAGTGTTGGTGACGTGGTACACCTTATTGTTCAACAAAATAAAATTTTCAGGTCAATACATGCCATCTTCGTGAAACCCATAGGTCTTGAAAAGAAAAAAACTGTTAAAAATAGCCTGAGCATGACCTCATTCCAAGTTCTACTGGTATACCACTCAGCCATATAAATATACCATCTAGGGTTAGGGTTAGGTACCCAAAAAAAGGCTAACATTTTCTCCTACTTATCATCTAGTTTGGATGAATAAAGTGGAAACCCAAAAAAAAAAAATTCAGGCACCCATTTCCACTATTTATAAAGATCAAATAATTGGTTTTCCTAAATTGATCAGCTAGGGTTTTGGAGGATGAAGAAACGGCAAGTAGTAATGAAGAAAGATTGCACAGGAGGGAAAAACTCTACCACATCATCTTCAATGGTAAGAACTGTGAGGTATGTTGAGTGCCAAAAGAATCATGCGGCAAATATTGGTAGCTATGCTGTGGATGGGTGCAGAGAGTTCATGGCAAGTGGAGATGAAGGGACAAATGGTGCGCTTCTGTGTGCTGCTTGTGGTTGCCACCGGAATTTCCATAGAAGAGAAGTGGAAACTGAGGTAGTTTGTGAGTATTCACCACCTACTTTCAATGATTAGATAACTATATATGGAGATATAATAGCCCTTATGTATGTGTGAATAGCTAGAAGGTAGTTTGTGTGATTTTATCATTTTACCGATTGCTATCATAATAGAACAAATTGTTGTTGCAAATCCTCATCAACAGATCATATGACTCTTTTGTCAGAGGAAATTTCTCTTTTTAAGTATTGTATTATATATGATTTGATGGGTAAGATATCAATTGAGAAATCAAACTACAAGTACTTCATTCTTCAGGGGAATATAGTTTCTTTTCATTTTTATTTCTTTTATCATCTTAGCCCAACTCCTACTCTAAGAAAAGTGAAAAGGAAAAAGAAGGATAAGAATGTAGCCAAATTTTGATTGTTATATTAGAAGGAAGATGAAAACTTTGAGATTTGTTTGTATTGGTACAAAAGTATACATGTGAAGAATAAAAGCAAAGAGATGGAGATATCCATTTTTGGCTATATTAAATTTGTTAAAGTTAGCTATTCCACCCAAAATATAGTCTCTATCCTTATAGATGTACAATTTCCAAATTAAATATGGTTCTTTATTCTTTAGCGTCTGATGCATGAATTGTCAATTTTTTTCCCTCTTTTATATTATTATTTTTTTGTTTTTAAGTTGTCTAATAATGAGTACCATTGGTTTTTTATATGCAACTAAGGAAGATGAAACACGAATAGACAGGAAAGGAGGAACTTCAACCAATATTTAGATCCTTATGTCAGCCAATAATTCATTTCACCAAAACAAAGCCCTTTATAGCAAATGGAATTTTCTTCATCTTATCAAAGCAAATAATTTGGAGTAGTAGCTTACATATCAGGCATGGGACCCTAAGTTAATAAGATAGTTCAATATCCTTCTTTACTCCATTTAATTTTCCTTCATGATATTATCTCAATTTCAGTTCTAAGAGATATGCAGTGATGAAAACTAGGATACTCAGTTATGTCTAGCAACCTTGAATGAAACACTCGATCGGTGAGTTTTAATTGTTTCTAGAAGCCAAAAAATTGTGAGAATTCCTCTTTCTTGATTGAAGATGGTTTCTCTTTGCAACAATCATTTGGTATTTGGAATATAATATCCAGGAAGGCCCACATGCCCAGTCATGCTATGGCCACATTTTTATTTTATATATAGTATTACTGAATAAGGCAACTATATTTGCGCAAGCAGCAAATTTTTTTAATGTTGTAGAAGTGACCCGTGTTTTTTTATTTTTTTTATTTTATTTTTTATTTTTTGGTTTTGTTTTAGTGGTGAGTGGAACTTATCAGAAAGATAAAGAATAAGATAGAAGATTTCATATAGAATATTGTACCACTATTAAATTAGTTCAAAGTGAAGTTGTGCCTAATGTATATTCCTTCAGAACAATATAGGATATTTTCATTTTGAGATCCATATATCCACAAAGATAAACTTTCACAAATAAAGCAAAAGAAAGTGGTAAGACAGTCAGTCATTGAAGAGACTGGTTTTCTCCTATGGAATTCATAATCTTACAGTACTACCCAACTAGAGAAGAAAGTGGTTTGGACAAGGAACAGTAATCTATTGCATCAAAGAATTAACTCGCTCATCAATGTCGGGGATAGAATCATTACATGCAATAATGTTGAGTAGATATATTGGTTGACCTAGCCAATATGAACTATGAAGTTTTCCAAATCACATCTTTTAATTTCTTAATTCTATCCAAACTATAAGAAACATCATCATCATCATCTTCTTCTTCTTCTTCTTCTTGGTTTTTTCCTTTTCCATTTTGTTTTTCCTGGGCTATGGGTACTTGGGTAGTTGATTTAAGTCAACCAACCAAATTAATCACAATTTATTTACTCATTGTTGTACTATGTAAATATATTGTTGACCCACCTCTTCATCCTATTGACAAAGAGTAAGAAATGCTCGGTATGTAATTAAAGCTGCACATGTTATTTTTTATTATCAAGTCAAATTACTAATTAACTTTTACTGTAAATAAAAATGAAATTTTACATCGTTTATTCAAAAAACAAAGAAATTTATTACTTAAAAACTAATTCGAACTCAGTTCACACTACTAATATGTCAATTTATTATGGGGATTAATTAAAAATCTATGTTAATAGTTAATTTTGAAATAAATTAAATAAAACATAAGTCACTAATATTATCAAAATTGAACTATAATAGTATTGTAGCAATAAAAGACAAACAATTCTCTTTAATAATGTGACAGAAGTACACTGTTTATGACCGAGTCTTTGTCACAAAAATAAATTATGCCAGATGACTCAAATATATTTGAAAATAAATAATGAACATTATTTTTAAATTTCTTAAACCTTTTGATATACATTTTATTGAAAATACGATCTAAACAACTTCAAACTGTTATGGTTGAGTTTTACCTAGAATAAAGTATATTCTAACAAATTTTATATAATTTATAATATTGGTCATAAGAAAGATTTATATTGAGTCACACGAAATAATAAATAAATTGTGTATATATGTTTTAGCCATATATACTCAATTATGATAGATTGATGATATGGTCCCAAATCTGTAATTATGATCAGGTCTTTAAAGATAATGAAATTAGAGTAGGCCATGGGTATATCTCTTCCAATCAAAAAAGAATATAGAATAAATACAAAATGACAAAAAGAGAGGAAGGTGGGTGCAACTTTAATTGCACAAAGTCTGGCTATGTACAAGGCTACACAAGCAAATTGCATGTCAAATTTCCTTTCAGATACCCCATTTGAATATCTTTGTAATTAATTTCGAAAAACAATCTAGCAACAACAACTGGACAGAATAGAATTATACAAAAATACTCACATGGCCAACCAAAAAAAAAAACAGTTCCTTCATGACATGTCTGCACCAAGATTGGAAGCAAAAGAGTGGGGAAGCAACAGTTGGAGCTGAGGGTCCCACACCAATACAAAAAAGAAATGGGTCCCATATTTGACAAGAACAATTCCCTAAAACTAAAAGCCGTACATGAGTTTTGGATTGTTTCGTGCTCATTTTCATACATCTACGGAAATATATAGACTATATAGAGGAAATTTATGTAAAAGGGGCCCATGATGGTTTTAGATGGAAATGGGTGTTGTGTAAAAGGCAAGCAAAAATTACACCTTGGTGGAATTTGTATGTGCATTAGAGGAACGACATTTCTTTGATAAGGGAATTCAAGACAGACACTCATATTTAAGAGGCTTTTGCTCTGTTTCTTTTAATTTAGTGAGCACAGTGACATAGAACTAACAAAAAATCTAAGTAATACTATTCAGTCACTGGAACAAAACCAGCTGAGGAAAGTGGAAAAACCTAAGACAAAACTGACTGCAAGACAAAACTGATTAAATAGCATGGTTTAATGAACTTTGTGATAATTGACATTCAATTTATGACAAACTTGTAATTTCTAGCTGGGGTATCTTGATTTTCTTTTGAGAAGCATTATGTCAACAACATTTTCACAACAAATTATAGATGGTTGGTTATTATTGGTTATAATTTTAATCTATCACTAAAATTACTCTTTTGTCCTCACCAATAACAACCTGTAACAACCTACCATTTAAAATTTGTTGTGAAGATATTCTGGACATAGCATTTCTCTTTCTTTTTAGTTGAGTTTGGTTGGTTTTCAAAACTTTTCAATTTGACAAAGTTAGATTGGATTAAAATTAAATTTTTTTTTTTTTTTTGAGAATCGGATTAAAAATAACTAAAATTATCCTAATTTTAAACCAAGTTAATTATTAGTCCAATTATGTGCTCACTTACAATTGGTTAACTCAAACACCATACCATACAAAGTAAAACATTATAAAGACGAGATATGGTGATCCATGTAAAATCGATCAATGGAATAATTTGTCTCACAAAAAAATCACTGGGAGGGTTTAACCTATCAACCCTAAGGTAACAAAATTCAGTAGAATAGAATAGAAGTTTTATTATAGACTTAACTTTAAATTTACAACTACCTCATCATGTAATACTTACTAACATGACCCCATGCAGCAATTCACAAAACCTTCTATTCTAGACATTGTTGGTTGAATGTAAACTAGATTGCGAAAACTCACTTCAATCATTCAAAACTTGAATTGGATTCGTTGTTGATGCATTAAGAGAATATTGGAAGATTTTCAATGCTTGTGTACAAAACACGAAACACTAGATCAAACAGTTGAAAGAGACGGAACAAGAAATTAAATCTACAGGGAATCTTAATGAGTCGAGTTGTAATTGAGATTCCTGAAACTATGGGTCTTTTGTGCTTGAATCTTGGCCTATCTAGAACTTTAACTAGGCTTCAAACACACTCAAGACTAGGAATGGTAACCGAAAAAAAAAAAAAAAAAAAAAAAAAAAAAATGAAAATAAGAAAACACAAGCACAACAGAAAACCAAAGTAATTTTAGCAAAGAATATATTATTTATCTGATTTTCAACTACGAACACATCTACAGAAGTTCACAGTATAGAAATCCTAATTATTTTTGCAATGATAGATAAAACAAAAACCAAAAAAAGAGAGGAACAATAAAGGATTAAAAAAAAAAAATACCCAAGTCAGTGAGTCACAATGAGTCAGTGACAGAGGGGAAGTTTGATATATATACCCAAGTCAGTGAGTCATAATGAGTCAGTGACAGAGGGGAAGTTTGATATATATATATATATAGAGAGAGAGAGAGAGAGAGAGAGAGAGAGCAGTACGATGAAAGTTGTAAGCTATGTTTAGGGGGGAGTTATTGTTTATCGTTGGCCTTTATAGTAGAATTAGTCGGGGGCTTGAGAGGCCGCAGTTTACCCTGTGGTGGATGTCAAGGGTTCGAGTCTGCTTATCTCCAATTCGTAAACTTAGCCGATACAAAACTATATGATAGCACCAGATTTTTCCAATTCGGCAGTTTGATCTATGATTTCTCATTCATGGACGTTGATATAAATATATATATATATATATATATATTTGATACAGGTCGAGTATGGGGCGGGTAAGACTACTACCTGCAACCACCCTGAACCCGTTATGGGTGAGATTTTTAAAACCCTTCCGACCCCATTTGTTTTACAGATCAGGTAAAACTTGCCCCATTAGGGTCAGGTCAGGTTGTGTACTTATGAGTCGGGCTATTTTTGCCATCCCTGCTCAAGACACACCAAGATTTCTAATTTTGGTTACACAAGGTCACAATTTTCCAACCTAGTTCTATGGATTCAATAACATAAAAGAATCATAACCACAAAACTAAATCTTAAGGGATGTCAATGGGTTGAGCTGGAATCGAGTTGGAGTCAAGAGCACGTAGACCTTGGCATATCTTGAACTTGAACTTGGCTTTAAACCCGCTTAAGACACACTAAGATCTCTAATTTTGGTTACAAAAAGTCACATTTTGCAAACCTAAACCTATGGACTCAACAACTTGAGAGAAATAGATCCAAGAAACTAAATCTACATGAATCTCAATCGATTGAGATTTAGGCTCAATGGTTCGAGATTAGTGAATCTCAATGGGGTGAGTTGGAGTCGAGATTCTAGAAACTTTTCGTCTTTTGCACTTGAAACTTGGCCTTTTCTTGGATGTGGACTTGGCTTCAAACACACTCAAGGTACCCTAAGATTCCTAATTTTGGTTACACAAGATCGCGGTTTGCAAACCTAGTCCTGTGGACTCAACAACCTTAGATCAAACCCAATCCAAACTGATCTATCCATAGTCCAAATGAAAAGATTTTCTATCTTTTATTTAAAAGAATAAAACCAGTGAAAGATTTTCTATCTTTTATCCATAGTCTTATCTCCCTCTGTCCTCATTTTCTAGATGATACTTGTCCAAAATTTTAATCATGTCATCTTGAGTGGCATATTAGTTTTTAATATTTTAATTAAATTGATTAGTTTTATTCAATTTTACAATTAATTCCTCTTTTTCATGTTTTGCCCATTTAACTCGTCTTGAGTCTTTCTTTGAAATTTTTAAAACTAAAAACATTGGCTACAAAGATGTCCACACATACTTCTAAAAGAAACAAAATTAATGTCTTCTTAAATTAAAATTTCATGGTTAGGCACATCAAAACACTTGATTTTATCTAAGTATTAAAAACTTAAGACACAGGGGTCAAGCATCATACTTAAAACAGTCTTGCCTTTCATTTCAAAAGCACGTTTCAGAAAATGAAACAAACGCATTAACAATGTGTAATGAATCAGATTACAAATCTCACACTAGAGAGAGAGAGAGTACATACCCTTTTTACCACCGAAAGCCTTGTCAACCAGCCTTGTCGGCGATGGGCTCGGCGGCGTTGGGTATGGGTCGCCGATGGATATGAGAATTCCGCAGGCTGAGTTGGGTTCGGCCTTGTCAGCGTTGGGATCGTCGGCGCTGGGCTGGTCTCTCGGCGTCGGTGTCGGTGGAGTTTTTTCTGCAAGGATAAAAACACAGACACAGTGTCAAATGGGTTTCTCTGAAGAAAGAAAAAAAATTAAAAAAAAAATTGTGATAAAGTCAGGGTTTTCTCTTCATCCTTACCTTCACTGGCGAGTCAACTCAACTGACGGACAAAGCGCAAGCAAGAGGTTCAGATCGGATGGAGGGTGAGGGTTGAGGTCGGAGATGGAGGGTGAGGGCTTGAGAGATGGAGGCTTCAGATCGGACGGAGGGTGAGGGTTGAGGTCGGAGATGGAGGATGAGGGCTTGAGATCGGACGGAGGTGAGGGGTGAGATCGGATGGATCGCAGATCTGGGATGGGTTGAGGGTAGTTGATGCGTTGGAGAGTACAGAATAGTAATATTTATACTTCCCCTAAAGCCGCATTTTTAACATGCGGCTATAGGGGAAATCTGAAGCCCCGTTTCAAAAACGTGGCCCTATCCCTTTCTAGAGCCGCGTTTTTAATTGTTAACACGCGGCTTCAGACCAACCTTGAAGCCTCGTCCTAAAAACGCGGCTTCAGGGACTCTAGTGCCGCATTTAAAAAATGCTGCTGCAGTAAAAGAAAACAAAAAAAATAAATAAATAAGAGTTTGTGAAAAAAGGAAACGCGGAAGTCCTGAGGCCGCGTTTTTATCTCCAAAAAACGCGGCCTCATAACCGGGCTATGGCCCCGCGTACAAAACGGGGCTTTAGACCCAACTTGGGCCACGTTTTTGAAAACGGGGCTTTAGCCTCAACTTGGGCCGCGTTTTTTATGGCCGCGGCCTCAAAAACGCGGCCCAAGGCCCCCGTTTCTTGTAGTGTGTATCTGTCAAAACTCAAAACATCAAAGTTGTAGATATTTGTCTTGGCATTCCATAGCATCTTGAATCATCTCAATTGGAGCTTGGATGAGAGAGTTATGCCCAGATTATGAAGAGATGTCAAAGCTGTCCAGAATTGCCCAATTAGCTACGTTTTGCACTTAACGCCTCCATTTGCATCCTAAATCAAAATATAAGAATAATGAGTATATTTAGGCACCAAATAAATATAAAAGACTAAACATTAAGGGAGAAAAATATGACAATTTGCATTCTCATAATGGGTTCACTACTATAATTTAAGAGCTGAAAGACTTTGTATGGTAGTTAGTGGGGCTACCTCATAGTCATAGGGGGAAACTTCCACCTTTCTAATTGTATCGCATCGAGACACAAGTTTTGACTTTTTATTTTTATTTTTTTTGGGACAATTTTTTATATACTTGGAAGTCGAACCCTAATGTAGGTGGAATTGTATTCTACTAGGATACACATAGTCATTGGGATTAAAATTAGTTGAAAATATATATAATTAGTCATTGTCCCATGCAATGCATGGGAAGTTATTGAATATTTGATTTTAAGAAAATCATTAATTCTGTTTATGTTTCATTTTTTTTTTTTTTAAGGTAGTTTAAGAGATTATATCAAATCCTCATTTCATTATAATTTAGCTAGAATACATTACATAATTTAAGGAAATGCTTACAAATGAGAGATGACATTAATAATATACTAAAGCAAGACTTAGGTCTTGTTCTTTAGGTTACCCTTTTAAGATTTTGCCATTTGGATTTTTTCTTATGAGATAGAAATGTATTTTTTAGTTAAATAACCACATTACTGAATTTTTAGAGGAGAATCTAAGAAATAACACCTAAAGTATTGTACCTAAACTTTGTCTTAATATACTATATGTAAACAAGTGACAGTACTCCTTTAAAATAAATCAAATAAAATATTGGACTACATCGACTGTATCTGAGATATTTTGGGTGTTTTGGTCACTATAGATGTTTCAAGTGGTACAATTGAAAATGTAAAAAAAAAAAATAAATAAAAAAAAATAATGTTATTTAACCCAATATATTGGGTTAATGTATTTATAAAACCTTTTTTTTTTTTTTTTTTTTTTTTTTTGGTGATAGCCTTTTTTAGTTACTAGATTAGGTACACACATTTGGGGAATAGTGTGAATAGTCAAATTTCTAAACATTCTGATTAACCAAAAAGTAAGAAAAAAAAATTCGCTTAATCATATTCAGCTATCAACATTGTTCACTGGATGTGTAAATGTCCATTTCATGGTTTTATTTGACTGATTTGACATGTCATTTAAAATGTGACACTTTGATACATTTTTAGATTTGTAATTTAGAGTTGTTTTATGGACACAATAAATTATTACAACATTTTCACAATAACTAAAGTGTCAATCCTTTGTATCCATAGATTAAATAAAATAATAAAATATTAAAGCAGGAGCTTCCTGCAAAGTTCTACACACGGAATGCCCTCAAATATACATAGATTTGAGGCTTATTTTACAAAGAAGCAAATAGCAGTAGCACAATAATACATAAAAACAAGATTCACTCCCGGACAGCCTCCGTTCCTAATGGTCTTCCGCACGTTAAGGCTCACAATTTTCTTTGACTTCATAATCCACAGCTCCCTGTCCAACAGCTTGCTGGTAAGTGGTGACAGAAAATTTAAGGAATATACAGTACAAATTGCATATATTAATGTTGCATCTTCTAACAAAAAGTTTATATAAAACATTAGCATAATATTATTTTAAAGAATTTTTTGTCACACTCACCTTGGAGCACCCTTTAAATGCAGTAATTTCTGCTTCGTCTAGATCTTTGGTTGCTAGGCATTTTCAACTTTCTTGGCCAGTTCTCTTCAAGTAAACCTAGAAGGCATTAAGATTTTCCAATTTTAAACATGAAATACCCCATAGCTATTCCAGAACCAGTCCACATCCATACCCTAATAACACAGCCTCCCAACCAAATCCACTCATAAACATTGGAGCGTTGTCCTCTTGGAATATTGGTGGTGGTGGCCGCTCATTGATGCCACAATTTTTTGACAATGGAAATCCACACAATCCCAAGTTTCCACTATATGCGTTGTTTTGAAATGTTCCAAATTGTTTTCCTTGTGGTATGGGTCCCATAAGCTGGTTTGCAAAAGATTTAACACGGCCAAAAATGTTAAACTTGTCAATTTCATTGGAATCTCCCCATTAAGCTTATTTGAAGAGAGGTCTAAGGATTCAAGTACAGACAAATAGCCCAAAGATGATGAAATATGGCCAGTTAGTCTGTTATGGGAAAGGTTAAGGCCTCGAAGAAAGTTAAGCATTCCAATCACTTCAGAATTCTTTCCATGGAACTTGTTACTTGATAGATCTATGGCAGTGAAGATGGTTCAAATTCTCTCTAGCACAAAGCTTTGCCCCTTCATTGCTACAATAACTGAGTCTTGGTAATAGCCTTGTTCCATGTATTTCACTTCGCCTTCACTTTCTTTGGTTGTTTTTATAGCCTTCAGTCCCTTAAAAAATTTGTAGGTAAACTTCCAGAAAACTCATTATGAGAAAGGTCGATGATTCGCAACAAGGAGAAAGATGACTTGGTCTTGAAATTGTCTAGGTGACCATTAAATTTGTTGGACCTCAAGATAAGAACTTGTAACACCGGAAGATCTTCCAACCAATAGGGGAAGGAATCATTTATCTTGTTATTTCCTATGTCTAGAACTTCCAAATATTTACAGTTGACCAAAGATTTTGGTAATAGCCCTTCTAACTGATTACCATTGAAGACAAGAGTCCTCAACGTATTACCCTCTGCAAATGTTTCAGGCCAGGCATGGTGCCATAGAAGTTATTCCTTCTCAAATCCATGACTACAAGAGAATTACTGAAGCTTCCCAAACATGAAGGAATTGTACCACTCAAATTGTTGTAAGAGATGTCTAAGATTTCAATGGAAGTTACATTGCAAATCGAAGATGGGATTTCCCCATGTAGTAGATTGGCACGGAAGTTCAAATATAGAAGTGTTTTGAGCTTTTTGAACATATTAAAGCCCACAGTGCCATTCAAGTCATTTGATGAAATATCAAGAAATGAAAGGTTGACAAGATTATCTAATGAGAGAAACTCCAGTGAATCGCTAAATTGAAATTCAGCAAATTGACCAGTGAGCTGGTTGTAAGACAAGTGAATTGCGGTGAGTTTTGTGACGTTGGCAAAACAATTGGGAATCCTGCCTCCAATGTTGTTATATCTGAGGCCAAGAAAAGTGAGATTCTTTAGGTTTGAAAGTGATGATGGGATTTGGCCCGGAAAGTTGTTAGTACCAAAGAAAATCTCAGTAACTCTCGTGAGATTCCCAAGCCATATTGGTAATGCTCCGGTAAAATTGCAATTTTATGAGTTCAAAATATTTCTAATTGTGGACTACACGTTAATAACCAAAAATGCTTATGGATCTTACCATGAATATTATTGGATCGTAGGTCGAAGTAGGAGAGTACAAAGAGATTTGAAATTGATAATGGCATCTCACCACCAAAATTGTTAATTGATAAATCCAAATCAATGAGTTGTGTAAGGTTGCCAATCTCGCATTCACTCATAAACAAATGTTGTATGAATTTCATTTTGCCAATTGATTTTGGTAACTCTCCTGAGTAAATTGTGCGAGAGACATCCAAAAACCTTAGTGTTGTGCTCCAATTTACCATTGGAAAAGACCATGTGAGTTCAGGATAATCTGTTAGAATAAGCTTACGCAGGTTTGGTAGTCGGAAAATGTGATCAGGTAGCTTCCCGCGCAATAAACAATTGGATGTCAAAGCAGAAGATAGATTCATGAAAGAACCAAGAGAAATAGTGGACATCTCAACATTCTCAAGATGAAGTTCTCTTAGCTTGGTCAGATTTTGGACAAGCCTCTTCACAACAGATGCTTCGAGTTTGAGATAGCTATTGTAGTCAGAGAGATCTAGTGAGGCGAGTTGGGAGAGTTGAGATATTTCAAGTGGGACTTTGCCAGAAAACATGGAGTGAGAAAGGTCAAGGTGTTTCAATCTTGCAAACTGGCCAAACCTAGATGAAATGGAGGAATAGTTAAAATTGTTTGAAGCGAGGTTGAGCCATTGCAGGTGAGGGAGAAGAAAGAGGCTACTGTTGAAAGGAATGGTGCCACAAAGCCAGCTACAACTGAGGTCAAGGCCTATCACATCTCTTTTCATCCTATCACATGTAACACCATCCCATGAGCAGCAATCAGTTCCCTCCTTCCAGGACTCCATCTTTGGATAAGAATGAAGATCAACTTCATCACAATTGAAAGAAACATCATTGGAAAAAGAAAATAATTGCTTGAATTGGAGCAATGCAAAGCTTTGGTCTTGGGAGCACAATGGTGCAGAAGAAGAGGATGAAGTAAGTTGAGAATACAAGAGCAGCAAGAGGTAGAAGAAGAGTTGAGAGAGCAAAATCAAAGACCTCATCATTATTCTGGATGAGATCAGAGGCACGTATATGACTGTCCTACGTGAAAGAAAAACTGGAAGATTAATTTTATAGGAAAAAGCTATGACAACAACCTCGTCGTTGTATTTTATTGGTATTCTTTTTCTTTTTCTTTTTATTTGTATTAGTCTTGTCAATAAAGCAATTTTATGATTTTTGGGATGTTGGCTGACGAGTGAAGAGTGACGAATTAGGAATCACATATGAATGTCGTCAACAAAGCCAGTTTGCATGTTGTAATAAAATAATTGGATTAGATACAAATTACAGGCTGGTTATCTCCTGAATTGGAGACTTCTAAGGTTGGTGCGCCATAATTTCTGGACTCTGCAGACTTTTATTGATTCTATTTTGGTTTCGGAACATCCAGACTTGGTGAGCAAATTCTAATATATATTTTCACATTTTAAATAATTTTACACATTTTTTCATCCACATATATATCAAAAATACCCAAACAACATTACTTAAATTCCTCTACCAATGAAGTTCAAGTTGATAGTAATAATAAATCATAGAAAGACTAACTATATATCAATGACACCTAATTTTCCAGACCAACCATTTTTGTGAATGTTCTTTTCAATTATTTTTGCTTCTAATCTTATGTTTTAGTTTGAAATTTAACTTCTAAACGGACAATTCTAAGTAAAGTCTTTTTTATTATTTAAATATTAATTAAATAATATTTATTTTACTTTCTATATATATTTTTTAATTGAAAATTTATTATTATTTTTAGATACAAAATTACTAATTAAATTTTTGTATTTAGGTTTTGCTTTCATTTCATTTTCAATTGACCTATTTGTTTTAATTTTGAATGACCTATTAATGCATAAACAACGATAAGAAGTACTGTTGATAAATGTTGTAATATTTTTTTTCTTATTTTTTATTTTTTTATTTTTAACATCAGTAAGTAAAAGTTCTATCAAAATTAAAAGAAAAATGCTGAAGCTAAAGTACACAATAAAGTATACGAAGGACACTCAAAAATGGAAGAAGAAAAACAAAGACAAACAGGCAGTACAAGAATTAAATCATTGATACTCCTTCAAGAGTCTAGGAGATCTATCTCTGTCCCAACACCATAATCTTGCTGCCATTCAAAAAAAGAAAAAAAAAAAAAGCAAAAAACGCATGTCAATACCAAGTTGAAGACGTGCTTGGTAATGAGATGGAAAACTAAATTCAACTGATTGTAATTTCCTTTTCTTTTTATGTTTTTATTTGCTGTCGTCTTTACGTGAATTAGTGAGCAACAAAGCCACTATCATCTTGATATATTATTTATTGTTGGTTTTGCTAAGAACCATCATTTTGATATGGACCAAACTTTTAAGGAGTTCACCATTAAGACTTGACTCTGAAACTTGCTTAAAAGTTTTCTTATTCGGTGATGTTTGAAAACAAATTTGCACAAAGATTATTGCTGTTGGAAACTTCTGTGGTTGGTACACCATGATTTCTTGAACCCAAAAGACTTTTTGATTCTATTTTGGTTTCAAAACATCTAGGTTGGCTAGTTCCCATTTACTGATAAAGTTCAAGTTGATGATAAAAATAAATCATAGAAAGACTGGCTATCGATGACACCTTATTTTCCACACCAATCATTTTTGTCAAAAAAAAAAAATCTTTAAGTGACAGTGGAGGCAAGTTTACCAAGTTCATTAAAATTCAAAATGCCTTTCACACCTTTAAAAAATCGCTAAATACCCACTCGGGTATCTGTAAGGAAAATGAATACTGCATTCCAAGCATATTGATTGTATTTTTAAGAGAGAAAAAAAATTAAATAGGACACTTTAGTATCTATGATTAGAAAAGTTACTCCCACACTGGTCAATATAATTTGAGATTTAACAATCAAATCTAAGTTAAGTCTTTTTTATATATAAAATTAAATTATTTTCTAAATTTTTATATTTTTATTCAAAATATTATATACAAAATTACTAATTAATTATTGTATCAAAAATATTCTTTCATTATATTTTCAATTGATAATATGATTAATCACTTGATCTAGCCATAATTTATCTTAACTAAGATTTTATCAGTTTTAATTTAAAAAATCCCAAAAAATGGTAACAAGTATTGTTAGTAAATGTTTTAAGTGAAATGTTCATTTTGAAAAGATAAAACAATTTTTATATAATCAAAATGTATTATATATTTATACCATCACCATATTTGTTGAATTATTATCTTTCTCTTATGTTATTTATTTCATTATCTAACTTTTTTTTTTAATTTCCTTTTTATTTGTGAAATTTTCATCTAAATTTTATAATATATTTTCATATTATAAAAACAAATTTGTTAAGCACTATTGCAACTTCATTAAACAATAAAATCACAAAAAGTCTCAACATGTCCTAAAAAGTCTCAACATTCAACTTGTGGGACTTGAGTTCACAACTTTTCCTTTTTCTAACACATTCCAAATAATTCATTCTAATCTAAAATTTCAAGAAATTGCACATTACATTCTTATAAGCAAATTTCAAACTTGACTCCGAAACTTGCTTATAAGCCTTCTTATTCAATCATGGGCGGTCATTTTATAGTTCAGGGGGTTCAAATGACCCTGGAGCTAGCAATTTTTTTTTTTAAATATAATATATATATTTCTTTATTTGACTTCTTAAATAAAAATTTGAATACTCTAACATTCTAAATTTTTTTACACACCTACTTGAAATAAGTTTAATTATGATCATCTTACAATTTTGATCTTTTTAAGTAAAAAACTTTTTAATGCCTAACAACAATCCAATTTTATCTAAAATCCTGGAGAAATAGTTAGCCAACAAACAAAGTAAATTTTTTTTTTTTTTTTTTTTTTTTGTTTTTTTTTTGTTTTGTTTTCATCTAAAATTGTTTTAAAAAGCCCATTTAGATCTTAATAAATTTTAAATAAACTAATGAAAAATTCATAGTTTACATTGTACTATCCTTGTAATATTTACATTGTTTCTAAACAAATGTGTACAATATTATATAGTTTTTGCAAATGTGTGTAGTATAATTATTTATAATATAAATCTTACGTTGATGGTACAATGTAAACATGTAATCGTCATAAGCTAATAAAAAAAGTATTTAAGCAGTAATAATTAAAATTCACTTAATAACAACAATTAACATGTTCATTATATTAAGAAAAATGTCAAATAAACCTATAGTTTATTTTTTATTCTATTACTAGAATGTACTATAGAAAAATTTGTAATAAGAAAACCATTTAGACCATAAGATTCAAATTTTACCTAAGATTTATCTTCTTACTGACCTCCCTAGAAAAAAATCCTAGAGCCACCATTGTATTCAATGATCTTTGAGAAGAAATTAGCGTAAAGATTATTACTGTTGGAAATTTCTATGGTTGGTGCGCCATAATTTCTTGAACCCAAAAGACTTTTTATTCTATCTTGGTTTCAGAATATTTAGGTTGGTCAATCCCCATTTATCGATGGAGTTCAAGTTGATGATAATAGTAAATCATGGAAAGACTGACTATATATCGATAACACCTTATTTTCCATAAAAATCATTTTTGTAAGTAAGAGTGGAGGGCCTGGAGGCAAGTTTACCCATTTCATTAAAATTCGAAATGCCTTTCACACCTTTAAAAATCGCTAAATACCCACTTGAGTATATTTAAGCAAAAAGATTATTGCCTTCCAAGTTCCAAGCATATTGATTGTATTTTTAAGTGAGAAACAAAATAAAATAAGACACTAGTATCTGTGGGATGCAGAAATTTAATAAGGTAATAGTGCCATGTGTCATGTCCGATGCCGAGGGGACCGAGGCAATTCTGAGAATACCATACCCTCGGATGGCAAGGCCAGGAAGGCGAGCCACGTCGATGGCACATTACCAGAGGAGGTTGCACTGTAGTGGAAGGACTTCAGAGAGGGGGTTAGTTCTGGCATGTCTGAAGGGATGGTAGTTGCCACCACATTTATTGCACCCCACCAAACCCTCTAGTCGCGTTTATGTGGAGAAAACTCCTGAATAGTGCTGTCTTGGTTGCTGCAACTCACAGAAGATTTGGGGAAACATTTGATGGGACAAGCACTCGAGTAGTGGCCTACATGATCAACAAATAGAGGGTTAAGATCAGTGAAAAGAGACTATATAATGTAAGAAATCCTCTAGGAGAAGCGGATCTGAAAATCGGTGGAGAAAATACTATAGCAACAAGAACTGAAATTGTAACCAAGTCTGAAGAAATATATTTAAGAACTACTCTCCTCGGATTTTGCTGAGGAAGGATTTCTTTGCATAAAGCTTGTTTTTCTTTGCTTTCTTACTATCTTTAATTCACTGTGAGTGTTGTTTAATTCATTGAAGCCTAGTTTTTAGCTCACTCTCTACAAATTCATTGTGTTGGACTCTTTGGGCTCTAATCCTGTTACTTCTTGGGCTTAGGATCTAAATCGCGCCCTTACAGTAGCTATGATTAGAAAAGTTACTCCCACACTAATTCAATTTGAGATTTAAAAAATCAATTCCAGGTTAAGCATTTTTTATATATAAAAATAATTAAATAATATTTATTTTATTTTCTAAATTTATATATTTTTTATAATCAAAATATTATATAAAAATTTACTAATTAAGTTTTTGAATTTAATTTTTATTTTCAATAGATATTATGATTAATCACTTAATCTTCCAATGACATAATTTATCTTAAGTAAAATTATATCAATTTTAATTCTTTGAAAAACCCCTTTTAAGCAGAAACAATGTTAAGAAGTATTGTTAATAAATGTTTTAAGTGAAATGTTCATTTTGAAAAGATCAATTTATTTTTATATAATCAGTAATTTTATTACATATTTAGACATTAATATATTTATTGAATTATTATCTTTCTCTTATGTTATTTATTTCATTATCTATTTTTTTTTATAATTTCCTTTTTATTTGTGAAATTTTCATCTAAATTTTCTAATTTATTTTTTATATTGTAAAAACAAATTTGTTAAAAGATCTTATTTGAGATTCAATTAAGCACTATTGCAACTTCATTAAACAATAAAGATAAAGTCATCAAAAGTCTCAACATATGTCTTAATAATGACAAATTCAACTTCATTAAACAATAAAGATAAAGTCATCAAAAGTCTCAACATATGTCTTAATAATGACAAATTCAAGCTTCAACATTCAACTAGTGGGACTTGAGTTCATAACTTTTCTTTTTTTTTCTCCCACATTCCAAATAATTTTTTCTAATTAATCAAAAATTTCAAGAAATTACAAATTAGTGAAATTACATTCTTATGGTTTGGGGTAATTTTAATTATGTCCCCAAAGCAAAGTTTCAAAATTATGATACACTTCCTTAATTTGACTTATTATTTAGATTTGCTCCATTCATTCATAATCAATAGTAGAGCCACACACATGGCCCCCCTCCCCCAAAATTTTCTTTTTAAGAAATTCCTTTATAGTATGTATATTATTTACATTTAAAAAAATGTAACTTGTAACAATTGAAGTTGGCCACCCACATTTTAAGTCATTTCAACGATGCTCTTAAAAGAAAGAGAAATTATATTTAAAATCATATAATTTAAGAGATTTAACAAATTAAACTATGTAGTTTCAAGAGTAACAAATTAAACTTCGACCTACTATGTTTGAGATTTAATATAAGTTGAGGGTTAAATTTATTACTTCTTGAAATGAATTTAATTTATTAATTTTGAAACTATAAAGTTTAATTTGTTACACGCTTAAAATACAAATTACAAAAAAAGACCAACTGGTCTAGTAGTTATATAGACAAGATACTTTTTTTTTTCTCACCTTCATTTTTTATTGTAAATTATGATGTATGTTATGTTAAAGTTTTGCATTATTCTTGAACTTGAAAACTTTATTAATTCCATTGAAAATTTTTTATTCACTTAGATAGACGATTTAGTAATTTATATTAAAATGAAAATCTACAAAATTTCATTATGGAGATGTTGAAAATGAATTTTATTATATGAAAGATCATCACTAAGCATAATTTTAATATGAGATGTTGCATTATTTTTTTATTATTTATTTTTGTACATGTCTAATATAAGAAGTACACTACTTTTATATACTTATTAAAATTTGGAAAATAATCTTATTTTTTAGAAACAAACACACATGCTTAAGGGAGAGGGAAAAATATCTTCTTAAAAAATTAATTTATATATATATATATATATATATATATATGTATGTATGTGCATGTATGTGAAGGTTCGTCTTACCTGATATATAAATTTGTATTATCACAACTTTCCCCCGATCTAAATTTTTTTGCTCCGTTCGAAATTGAGTTGACCTTTAACAATCACCTCAGCCCAAAACCACCAAACTACGATGTTTTGAGTAATTCTAAATCCAGGTCAGCATTTTTTATTAATATATTAAATTATTTTTTAATTTCTTTTCCTTATTCTATTTTTTAATTAATTAATTCATTAATTATTCCTTTTTATCTTTCCTCTCTCTTTTTCCCAACCCACTCTTGATGGCACAAACCCGTTGGGTCATGGGCACAAGTTGTACGAGGCGAATCGGAAATAATCTCGGCCGTCCATCACACTCTCCTTTTATCATCATCAACGGTTCCAAGCTCATGCATGCGTAATGATTAATTTGGCATTAGTTGTAAACTTGGGTTAGGAGATTTTAAGGCGAAAATGGCCAAATGGCCATCAGATTCTAACTATTTAGTTAATAGACCCATTTTGAAACTATATAGCATATTAGCAATTCGAGTTTGAGAGTCTCGATTTTGGAATCCAAAATCGAGTCTCTCAGACTCGATTTACAAACAAAATTTTTTTTTTAAAAAACTTTGAGCCTCACCTCACCGGATCGGATCAGATCACAGAGGGAGAAAGAGTCAGATCAGATCAGGGAGAGGGAGACTAGATCAGAGAGAGGGAGACCAGATCAGAGGCCGCACGACCTGGGTCGCGCGACCTGGGCAGCGCGATGCCGCGGCCAGGCCGTCGCGCGAGCCCCAGGTCTCGTGCGACCTGGCCGCGCGCGAGCCTCAGCAGCGCGAGCCTGGCGGCCTGACTCGCGCGGCCAGACTCGCGCGCGGCCAGGTCGCACGAGACCTGGGGCTCGCGCGACGGCCTGGCCGCGGCGTCGCGCTGCCCAGGTCGTGCGGCCTCTGATCTGGTCTCCCTCTCTCTGATCTAGTCTCCCTCTCCCTGATCTGATCTGACTCTTTCTCCCTCTGTGATCTGATCCGATCCGGTGAGGTGAGGCTCAAAGTTTTTAAAAAAAAAAATTTGTTTGTAAATCGAGTCTGAGAGACTCGATTTTTGATTCCAAAATCGAGTCTCTCAAACTCGAATTGCTAATATGCTATATAGTTTCAAAATGGGTCTATTAACTAAATAGTTAGAATCTGATGGCCATTTGGCCATTTTCGCCGAGATTTTAATATCAATGTTTGGATTGTGAAAGGGCAGTTAGTCCTGCCCATTGCATTTGGGTGTAAAAATTTGACAGAATCAAAATACCTCTTGTACTTGGCAGTAGGAGGTTTAATTGCACACTTTAATTGTTCGATAAAATGGCTGAAAGATGCAATGTTGGTTTTTCAACCACTTTACGCTTTTAATGTGCTTACATTCAGGTAGCCTAGGCCGTTTCATTGAATATTCCATGCTTAGACTTACGTTTTAGGTGTATTTTGCATTGAGTTTTCATATCACATCTCATGTGCACCATATTCATTTTCTTGTACCTTTGTGTTGCATGAGTCTCAGGTTTTCACCATGCCACCTAGAAGATCTCGTTAATCCACTTGATCTTCCCTTCCTTTGGATAGACATCACTTTAGGGATATAGAGTATTACGAAGTCCAAACTTCCCCTCATTTTTTTGGTCTTAGAGCAGCACATTTGTCTGAATGAGCTGGAGTCTAATTGTGTTTCCCACATTTTTACATCTAGACTTTGGCTTTCCTTGTGCTCTGTATTTCCGCAGCCAACAACCCATATCATTTTTGAATTCTATGCTAACAACTTTAACTGTGATACTGAAAACAGTTCATTTTGGGTCTATATTCAGGGTAACAACTATCAAATTATCTTCATGTTGTGTCTGATACTTTAGGGATACCTAGGGTTGAGAATGCCCCTTTCCCTTTCTTTAAGAGGCCTAATTATTCACTTCTCAAATGCTTACCCAATTTGTGGGTAGCATTTTTCATTGGGTGGCAGGCTTAACTGATGAATTGCATATTGAACAGAATTATAGGTAATATCTTGTCCCCCATCTCCCACATCAACACCATTATAGTGTCTCTTGCTTACCTGTATACGCTTTATTAACCGATGTTTCTATCAATTTGTGTCACCTTATATGTTTGATCTTTTCTGAATGTGCATCATAATCCTAACATTCTGTCTGCCCTTCCTCATCTGATTGTTGTCACTTGGATTTTTCCTTATTCGGGTGTTGTCATATCCCCTGATATTGACCATTTTAGACTCCTATCTCCCTTTGGCTAACTTGAAGGGAGGTATGAAGAGGTTTAGAAGAATTTTGTCGTGAGCTACAAAAGAAAAACCCTAAACCTAGTTTTATTAACCTGCTTGTACTAAAGGCGAATCTAAAGATGGAGTTTCAGTTTGGTGACCAATGCTGATGCTACAGAGCAATCCTTGTATATGTTTGTTGTGGAGGTCAAACCTTCAAGGTGGTCCTTGGAGTCATTGGATGCGGTTTGTGCAAGAAATCCAGGGTAACACCATTAGTCATTGAAGGTGACCGTTGGGAGAGGAGGCTGAAGAACAACCCTAAGGGTGGAATGAGATACCAATGGTTTACCTCTATCAATTGCTTGTCTCTTATGAGGAGATATTTCCAAAGGTGAAAAAATATTGTCAATAGCTGTGAAAGGACGTTTAGTTGGAGAAAAGAAAATATTTGAGACTAGTATTTTTAAGAAAAAATGAAACAACAAGTACATTTCATCTTTCAGGCACATAAATTTTTGTGTATCAAATATCTCAACGTCTAGGTAAACATACAAAATCTTCCCTTCAAAAGCTTGATAGAAATATATACAAATCTCAAAAAAAAGAAAAAAGAAAAAAAATGACAAGAAAAAAAAATAGCACCGAAGACAAATAAATTGAGTTTTTATACACAAACGTTTTACAAAAAGTAGATTCTGGACGTAATAATTTCACCAGCTATGGAAACCAAATTCTTCTATATTGTTTGTTTTTGTTTCATTAGCTCAATGTTTGCCTACTTTTCATAATCACATGTAGCTCTATATATCAGAGTTCAATTATCATACAAAATCCTTGGAATTTTTAGGATTAAGTGGGTGAGAATTGAAGGGTCAACATGAAAAAAAAATCAAATATGAACAGTCAAAACAAAAATTTCAAAACATAAAGGGCTAAAATGATAACAACTCCAAACTTTAGAGTTCAAAAAGCTTTATTTTCAGTGGAGGAAGGTTTCATGAATTTGGAAGAATGTTTTCTAAGTGATGAGAAGCTCCATGGACATCATAAAAACAAATTTCAAGAGTGAAAATTACATGGGCTTTGAAAAAGTGTTTTATCAAGGAAAATTCTCATGGATTTTTTGAAAGCCATTTCCAAGAGGAAAAATCCCACGTTTTTAAATTTTATTTTTCAAAGAAAAATTCCATGGGTTTAGAAAAGCCATTTTTCAAAGGAAAAATCTATGGTAGGAAAAGTGTTTTTCAATGAGAATTCCATGGGTTTTTGAAAGAGTCTGGCATAGCAGTGAAACATGCTTAGTGTCTTGAAGCACCAACTTTTTGAATCACGAATGTATGAGCTGGGCAAATTTGTTTGCAAAGTTGTTAATTCAAGCTGTTTTGGGCCACAATTCATGCATTTTGCCTAATTCTTCCAGTTTTTACAAATTTCATTCTCAGCCTTGTGAATATCGATTTGACACAGATGAAGTGTCGTTGGAAAGCTTGTAATGCCAATTTTCTGAAAGATATCAAGTTTGTGGCTTTTCGTTTCATATTTGGAAAATATAAGAACAAGAATGCAACACCGAGTTTTGGCTCAAAATCACACTTTGGGCAAGTTATAAGAACAACAATGAAAAGCCTAGTTTTGGCAGGTAATAAAAACAAGAATGTGGTACCAAAAACAATTTTTGGTCCAAAATCACACTTTTCTTATTTTCATGAATACTCTTTGTTCGTCTGTAATTTTTGTACTTCGAACATGCCAAATTGAACCTTGTCACGATATCTCTCCAATGACATCTTATTTGACATCATTTAACCGCAATTTGGTTGCAATAAGCTCTAGGACACTTTTTCATTAAAATGGCGCTTTTTTTTTTTTTTTTTGGTAGTTGCCAATTTTTCATTATTTTCATGATATCTTGCTTGATTTAAGTCTGACCTTGACCCACGAGCAACAAATTTAAAGGGAATTCAATTACTTTACAAATGAGCTTGAATTTGTCACAATCAGACAATTGGATTTTTGGTAAATTCTGTCAAACATGGTCAAATTTGGTCAAAGCGCTTTGGAAGGTGTGTTTGGGTGTGATAAGATGTTATTCGGTGTGTTGGTAGATTTTTGAGATTGTTTGACTGTTAGTCAATCCCACTGCCCAATTCATGAAATTAGTGGATCCTACATTCAATAGAGACAAATTAATTTAATACCTGTCATTCCATTGGCATTGGGGGCAAACATGTAATTTTCTATGTCCTATTCAAAATTTTACAATAAAATCGAAAGCTGATAAAAATAAAATGCATCATAGACAACCCTTAGAGCATCTCCAATAGTCAATGCATAGCCAAAATATAGAGAATATTTTACACTGTTCATGCTCTATATGCTCTTGTTCATGCTCCAACAGCTTAGCTATCTAGAAATTTTTTTTGCTAATGAACAGTAGCTCATTAGATCTGATGAGCTACTGTACATTAGCAATTGAATTTCTTGCATTAAAATATTATACCAACTCCTTATTTTATCAATTCTTTCTCTCTCATCCGGATTTCTTTTTTTCTCTCATTCTCTCCGTTACTTCCTTTTTTTTCTTTTTTTTTTCCCTCACATTCTCTCATTCTCTCCGTTGCCGTTGCTTTTTTTTTTTTTTTTTTTTTTTTCTCATAAACCAAATGAAATCAGAAAAAATAAAAGAAAAAAGAGAAAAGAGAGAGACCTGTTCATGAGCAAAAGAACTAATCCAAACACAAAACACAAACCACAAAACAAAATCCAATTCTTAAAATAAATTTGAATAAGAACAAGCAAGTATGAAAAAAAAAAAAAAAAAAAAAAAAAAGAAAAAGATCTGACCCAGCCTGGTGGTGGAGATGCTGGAGCGGCGGTGGAGGCCAAGCCGATCTCTCCCAGTCTTTCTCCTCTCTCTCTGTCTCTGTCTCTCTCTTTTCTCCGATGAGAAGAGCAAAATTTTTTTATTTTGAGGAACAGAGGAGCAAATGAGATGTTGCTGGAAGTTTTGGAGGAGAAAATGAGAAAAAGAATAAAAGAAGGGGGATAGAGGACACGTGTGTGGAGGAGAATGAAATGAAAGAATAAAAAATCCTAATTGAGAAATTTTACCACAATATTTTCATAATAAATTTTAAGTAACAAATTGTTATTAGTTAATATTGGCGAGAAAAAAAAAAATTTCAGTGGTAAGTTCAAACTAGAATTAGTAACAACTTTTCACATAAATTTTGTTGTGAAAGTATTGCAAAAAATGTTGTAAATCTAACACTTTTCATTAAAAAATATAATTGTTGGGAATAAATATAGGAAAAATAAATGATGATAAAAAATGAATGAAGAAATAATATTTAAATGAGATAGAGAATGAGATAGAGAATCTGTTGGAAGTGTATTTGAAAAAGTGGATATGTAAAAGCTAAATGTCATTGTTCATTCTCTAAACAGTACAAAAATTTGCTGAAACTGTTGGAGATGCTCTTAACCTACACTAAAATCCCACTTAACACACATGTTTTGCTTCTTAGAGTTTGGACTGGTTTTTCTTCTAGGTTGAAGATTCACTAATACCATTGGTCTTCTTTATGTCGTTGTCCAGTCGCTCCAGTGCCAAGCTTGACTTTAGCGATTAACACACAAGTGTCTAAGGGGCTGTTTGGATTGCAAATTTTGATAACTCAATTCTCAGTTTCCATAACTCATAACTCAAAAATGGTGGGACTCATAGCAAAAAGGTTGTTTGGCAAACGATAACTCTATTTCCATCACTCAATTCTCTGATTTTTGAGTTATGAGTTATGGAAACTGAAAACACATTTTGGCTGTTTTCAGTTTCCATAACTCATAACTCAATGACATTTCTGTAAATAAACACACATGGAAGGACCCATAGCCGCAACTTTTGACAACCTTTTGACCTTTTTTTTTTTTTTTTTTTTTCACTTGTTCAGTCTTCAATTCTTTTTTTTTTTTTTTTTTAAAGCTTCGGTGAGTTTGGGTGCTGAAAAAAAAAAAGAAAAAAGAGAAAAAGCTGCACCGGTTGACAGGTATGGGCCCACAAATAGTGTGAAAAATATTGAGTGATGGAAATTGGGTGATGATGCTAAATGGGTGTGAAAAATTGAGTGATAAGTGATGAGTTATGAGTGATGGAAATTGAGTGATTAAAAAAGTGAAGCCAAATAGCCCCTAAGTTACTAAAAAAACTAAGAATTCCTATTTTAGGTTAATCTTGGAATTATTATTGGCACCATCAGTCCCTCTTCCCATTTTAAAAATTACTTACGGAAAATAAACCCACATAATGAAAATTTCCTTTTCAAAATCAAAATTCTTGTGTTTTATAATTTACAATTAGAAATACTTCATTTTAGATTTTATTTTTCATAACAATAAATTAGTAATCTAACTAAGCACAAGACCACCCTCAAAACTAAGTCCAAAGTATCAAAACAAACACAAGTGAACACACGTAATACCCTCAAATATAAATATATAAGTATAAGCCAACTGAGCACAACACTAGCCCCAAAACTAAGTCCAAGACATGATACAATAATAAAACAAACACAAAGAATACCCTCAACCTCAAATACATACATGAAATCTGAACATGATTATTAGAAGAATAGGAAAACAACACCACAATTCATATAAACATGATCCACTCCATAATACCCAACATTCTAAGGAACAGTTGTGAGTCAAAGCTCGTTATCTTCTTCAACTCATAGTAGATAATAGGGTCCTCATCACTCCCAACAATACCTTGCAAGTAAATAGAGAAAAATTATGGAACATATACCAAACTACAAATGTTAATGCTACTTCTAATATAAGTTTATATAAATCCATAGCATAGTATTAATGCAAAAGAAGTTCGTCACACTCACCTATTAGCACACATTGTATGTATTAACTTCTTTGCTTGCGTCTTTGGTTGCTATGCCTTGTCACCTTTCCACTTCGTTCTCCTTCAATCAACCTTACAATCCGTTGGGGTTTTCTTGTTTTAAAAACATCATATCCCACAACTAATCCAAACACAAATCCACATCCATAGCCAATCAACACGGCCTTCCAACCAAATCCTTTTGCAAACATTGAATCATTGTCTTCTAGGAATATTGTTGGTGGTGGCTCATTAGTGCTACATTTAATTGACAATGGAGATCCACACAATCCTGAGTTCCCCTCATATGATTCGTTACCAAATGTATTGAATTGTTTGCCTTGAGGTATGGGTCCAATAAGGTGGTTTTGTGAAAGGTTTAACATGGCCAAAAATGTTAGAAGTGTCAATTGCATAGGAATTTCACCATTGAGATTATTTGAAGAGAAATCCAATGCTTCAAGTGCTAATAAATTTCCCAACGTTGATGGGATATGGCCGGTTAGGCTGTTATGGGAAAGGTTGAGCAATCGGAGAAATTTAAGCCTTCCAAGTGCATTTGGGATCTCTCCTTGAAATTGGTTGCTTGATAAATCAATCATTGTGAAGATGGTTAGGATTCTCGGTAGTTCCATCTTCAATCCTTTCACAATCAGCTCTATTGAATCTTGATAAGAACCTGTAGGCACTTCAGGAGAATCTCTTTTAGGAGAATCTCTTCTATATGTATTTTCTATATACTTATGACCATAATCTTGTGCCAAATATTGTGGTTCTTGTGCAGTTTCATTGCAAATCATCATGGCTTCCAAATTTTCAAAGTAAATTCTTGGTAAAAGACCAGCAAACTCATTGTGAGAGAGATCGAGAATTTGTAGTTTAGAGAAAAATGCCCCCTTATTTTTATGATTTCTTATGGGACCATGAAATCTATTATGACTCAAGACAAGTAACCGTAACTCCGAAAGGTCTTCCAACCAATAGGGGAATGAATCATTAATCTTATTATTTCCGAGGTCAAGAACTTCCAAATTTGTACAATTGACAAACGATTTTGGTAATTTACCATCTAAATGATTTCAATTAAAGGCAATAGTTGCTAGACTATTATTCTTTTCAAATGTATCAGGAATAGTACCATGGAAATTGTTCATTCGCAAATCCATCACTGAAAGGCTATGACCAAAGTTTCCCAAACATTGCGGAATCTTACCACTCAAACTGTTGTTAGAGATATCCAAGATTTCAAGGTGACTTGCATTGCAAAACATAGATGGGATCTCCCCAGTCAGTCTATTGTCCGACATAAGAAAGACAATCATAGTAGAAGGTGGAACAGGAAGATTTCCTTGCAATAGATTGGCATGAAGATCAAGAAACTGTAGATTCTCCACAACTTCAAACATCCATTTTGGGATTTGATTGGGGATTCCATTATAAGATAGGTCCAAGTATCGTAAATATTTTGACGATTTTAAAAATTTTGGGAATTCAGTTATCTTGCAAGAAGACAAGCTTAATGTCCGAAGATTGGGGAAGGTATGGTTCGAGTTGCTTTTGATGCCTAACAACCGACTATTGTTTGAAACGTCAAGGGTTTCAAGGTTTTCGAGATTTGTGGACGTATCAAATTCCACAATGCCACTCAAGTCATTCGATGCAATATTAAGCTCTATAAGATTCACAAGATTAGAGATTGAACTTGGAAGAGAGCCATAAAGCCTGTTATTTTCCAATCTAAGATATTGTAGTGAATTGTTAGGTTGGAATTCACACATTTGACTAGTGAGTTGGTTGTAAGACAAGTCAACTGTGGAGAGTTTTGTGAGGTTGGTCAAAAAAGGAATTTTACCACCAAAACCTCCAAAGTTGTTGTGACTGAAGTTAATAAAAGTGAGATCCTTTAGGTTTGACAGTGATGACGGAATGTGGCCAGTGAAATTGTTATATTGGAGCGTAATTTCAGTAACTTTTGTGAGGTTCCCAAGAGACACTGGTATTGATCCTGTGAAATTAAAATTAGTTGGTTATAAAATAAGTAAACTTTGGCAAGTTTTTATAGGTTTGTAAAAAAGTCAAGAGTTCTACCTTCAAATTTGTTACAACTAAGGTCAATAACGTTGAGATACTTCAGATTTGAAAGTGACGATGGAATTTGGCCGGTAAAGTTGTTATATTGGAGCATAATATCAGTAACTTTTGTGAGGTTCCCAAATGATACTGGTATTGATCCTGTGAAATTAAAATTAGTTGGTTATAAAATAAGTAAACTTTGGCAAGTTTTTATAGGTCTGTAAAAAAGTCAAGAGTTCTACCTTCAAATTTGTTGTAACTAAGGTCAATAACGTTCAGATACTTCAGATTTGAAAGTGATGATGGAATTTGGCCGGTAAAGTTGTTATATTGGAGCTTAATATCAGTAACTTTTGTGAGGTTCCCAAATGATACTGGTATTGATCTTGTGAAATTAAAATTAGTTGCTTATAAAATAAGTAAACTTTGGCAAGTTTTGTGAGGCTGGTAAAAAAATCAAGAGTTCTACCTTGAAAATTGTTAAAGCTGAGGTCAATAAGATTGAGATCCTTTAGATGTGAAAGTGATGAAGGAATATGGCCGGTGAAGTAGTTAGAGTCTAGGAAAATTTGAGTAACTTTGGTGAGGTTCCCCAACGACGTAGGTATTGGTCCTAAAAAATTTCAATTTATGAGATTCAAAATATTTTTCAAGAATTGTGTATTCCTAATTGAAATTGAGGTTCGAAAGTGACGATGGGATCTTACCACTGAGATAGTTCCCTTGTAGATCCAAGTAAGAGAGTTCCTTGAGGTTTGAAAGTGATGATGGGATCGTACCGTTGAGATAGTTACCTCGTAGACTTAAGGAAGAGAGTGCCTTGAGGTTTGAAAATGATGATGGTACCTCACCAATCAAACCGCTAGCTAATAGATCCAAATAAATGAGATGGGTAAGGTATTTAACAATTATAGCAATTATACAATCCTGAATGATTTATTTAGTGCTTCAAAACAAATGATTTATTTTGAATTAGGTATTTAAAGAAAATGGTAAACTTCGTATTTAGTTTCTAACATTTATGCTAAATGTCAATTTAGTCTTTGACTTTTCAAATGTGTCAATTTGGTCTTTATCCTTTTGAAATTGTGTCAATTTTGTCCTTGTCATTAAGTGATAGATGAAAAATGTTGACATGACTAACAAGCAAATTTAAAAAAAATAAAATTATGACACATACGTGTATAGTGTACTGCCATGTAGAATAAAAATTAAAGAATAATAGTAAAATAAAAATAAAAGGAAAACCAGTTTATGTTAAAAATTAGGATCTCATTATGAACAAACAAATTTCAGAGTGCCGCATCAACCAAAAATTAACAAAACCTGTTTAGTTGCAGAGAAACCATAGGAAAAGGAATTAGAAAAGCAACTGAAAGATCTACAATCATTTCAAAATAAAAATTTTCCGATACTATAGGAGATGGAGGTGGAGAGAGTCGAGAGGAGGATAGTGAAGGGTTAGGGGTATGATCAGAATTTAGTGAGAAGTCAGGGAATATGGTGTAGAAAATAAAACGGTGTCGTCTGGGAACCTCAAGTTCTTCTAGGATAATACAAGCCATGGTTTCTAGTTAAGACTGACACTTGCTTGTTTCCAAAGCTCAATGGTAATACAACAACAGATTTTTTTAAGGTGGCAGGATCTATCACTACTTTCTTTACTCGTTACTAATTGAAAAAATAAAAAGACAAAATGGGTACAAAACCTTGGCTGTAGAGGATTTCGTGTCAAAACCATAACAGAAGAATTTTTTTTTTGTTATTTCTTGTATTTCAATAGTTACAATTTGCAACAGAAATAATAGAAAATTTTCATTTTGGATTGATTTTAAGTTTTTCAGTTGCTTTTCTATTTCCTTTTCTTATGGTTTCTTGGCAACCAATCAGGAACTTGTTAATTTTTTGTCTCTGCGGAAGGTTGGCAGCGTAAAACTTTGATTGTTCAGGAGGAGATCCTAATTTTAACATAAAATGGTTTTCCTTTATTAAATTATTATTCTTTTTTTTTTTTCCACGTAGCAGTACACATGTCATTTTTATTTTAGTTGTTAATCAGGTTAGCATTTCCATCCATCACTTAATGACAGGGACCAAATTGACATAATACCAAAAAGTTAGGGACTAAATTGACACATTCAAAATGATAGAGACCTAGTTGACATTTAGCGTAAAGGTTAGAGACTAAATACGTAATTTAGCCTAAAGAAAATTATTTGAATTTTAATTTTTAACTAGCCTATAACACCATGTGTAGGCATGAATGAATTTAGAAACTATCAATAATTGGATACAAATTAATATTCCTACCTAAGTTGAATACTACTAATAGTCATTTTTATATTTTTGTGTTTTGTCAACTCTTTTAAAAAATAATCCTTGAAGGATTATATGGTAGAGTATGTAGATTATTTATTATTTTATTTTAGAAAACAATAAAATATATTTTTGTCACTTCTTAACTTCATTTTTGTTACTGTGATACAATAAATTTATTTCATGTATGCATTTTTTCAAATAAGATATAAACAACTAATTTTTTAGAGTATGGTACATTTTTTAATTGAAATTTATATTTAAACTAATAATAATTTTTTATATGAAAATCTTGATTAGTTTTAAGTAGATTGTAAATAGTTTCAATTTTCAATTGGGTATTAAAATAGTTTTTAATATCTCAGAAAGAAGTATTACATATTCAAATTGTTAGATAGAAGTGAAATAAATTGTAATTTTCCTTATATATTTTTTAAGTTAAGATTCATGCATGTACTTGTAAAGAGACTAGACATGAAATAAGATATATAATGACTTGGCACAAAATTGAAACTCATTTAAAATCTAGAGACATATGGCATCAAATTAGAAGACAATTGTAGAAAATTGGAATGCAATTAGAATCAAATTTGATTCTTGATTGAACTTTCTCTCAACTTTTATTTTAATATAATATTAGGGGTGTCATCAACATACGTATTTGCTAATGTAACTCCTTAATATTTTTCAATGAAAGTTTATTATGGATTTTTTTTTTTATATATATAAAAAATGTTTTTCTCAAACCAACCAAAGAATTTTAGGTTTTTAACAACTCTAGTATGTGTTAGAATTCAAAAAATAAAAAGGTGCGAATTTGTACTTACTTCCTAAATTGAGTTCGCGTAAGTTTTGTAAGCCAAAAATGTCAAGATCTGGCAGACTTCCATGCAAAGCACAAAGTTCGAGTGTAAGGGATGCCAAAGAAGAAGACAAATTCCTGAAAGAAGTAAGAGAAACAGAGGACATGTTAACCCTATCAAGATGAAGTTCCCTTAGCTTGGTCAGATTTTGAACAAGCCTCTTCATAACAGATGTATCGAGACTAAGATAACCGACGAATGAGAGATCTAGTGAGGACAATTGGGAGAGGTGGGATAATTCAAGTGGGACTTGGCCTTCAAAGTCGGAGCGAGAAAGGTTAAGATATCTCAACTTAGCAAAACGACCAAATCCAGATGAAATTTGCGAATAATTAAAGTAGTTGAAAGCGAGATTGAGGCGTTGCAAGTGAGGGAGAAGAAAGAGGCTAGTGTTGGAAGGGATGGTGCCGTAAAGCCGGCTACAACTGAGGTCAAGACCAATCACGTCCCCCCTCACACTGTCACAGGTAACCCCATCCCATGAGCAACAATCAGTGCCCTCCTTCCAAGACTCTATCTTTGGATAAGAACGCTGACCATAGTAATCACAAATATCAGAAGCATATTCCCAAAGAGAAAACAATTGCTTAAATTGGAGCAATGCAGAGCTCTGGTCTTGGGAGCACAGTAGTGGTGAAGAAGAGTTGAAAGAAGAAGATGATGATGAAGTTGAGAATAGAAGAGCAGCAAGAGGTAAAAGAGTTGAGAGAGCCATATGAACCACCTCATTATTTCTGATGAGTTCATAAGAAGATATGTGATATGTGGAGAGCTGGGATGTTAGTATCTATTTTATAGGAAAAAATGGGACAATTTCGCACGCTTATTAAGTTCACTTTCTAATATTTGGAGACAAACAAGGACTCTATGTAGTATGTATATCTATTTGTTACGAGTCACGATGAGACTCGTGACAACATATACCAAAATGGGGTCCCAAAATTTTTAAAAGGGGCATTGTGATTACAAACGGTCAAAGACTTCACACTATAACTTGCTTTATTTTATTTTGTTTTTATTACTTTTTTCTGAATAGTGTAACTTGCTTTAGGAAAAGAAAGAGGAAAGCGTGAAAATGGGCCATGCATTTACCAAGTTTCGACTCAGAAACTCGCTTTAGGAAAAGGAAGAGGAAATCTTGCATTTTAAGTCACCTTTAACAAAAGAATTAAACAGTCAGGGGCGCAACATAAAGAAAATGGGCCCTTGTGTTTTCAAAGACTTGGTCTAACCGTGTAACTTGCATCTATGGTCTAACCGTGTAACTTGCATCTATACCTAATTATTTTGTGGGAAGAAGTTAACAACTTAAATTTTTGGGATAATCAATAGTTTAAATGGTATTAAAGCAAAACTTTTTAAGTTCAATCACTGTCTACACTCTATCTCCCATATAAAATGTGAAAATTTCATGTGTTTAGCTTCAATTATTGAAAGAGAGTTTGGACACACATGTGAATGAGAGTATTAAAATTATGATTAAGTGATTAAATTCACAATTTTTTAATAGTTTAAACTTTTAAGATAATCAGTAATTTCTCAAAAGTTGCACAAAATATTTTGGCAATTAATAAATGATAAATAATGATGCTTAGTTGTTTGAATAAAGTAGTCTCCATTCGCTCATGAAATTCAGGTTGATAGCAATAAAATCATAAGATATGCATCCCTTGTAATGAATTAGAGGAGGCTTGTTTTTCTGATTCATTAAAATCGGTTGTGGGTATTTAGCAATTTTGTAGTTATGAAAACATATAGTTTTAATGAAACTAAAAAGCATGTCTTCTATAATTCATTGCATCAGGAAGTTTTTTAAGTTTTTACAAAAAATAATAAGTCTCTAATGATTTTTTTATAGATATATTAATATCAAGGTGAATTTCATGAGTGAATTGGGACTACTTGATTTAGGCAAGACTCAAGAGCGTCAAAAACCTTTTGTGTAACTTTCTTCCCAAAAAAAAGGAAGTCAAGTCTTTGAATTCACATGACCGATTTTCTTTATTTTGGGACCCTTAATTCTTTTAATATAGGAATAGTAAAGAGTAAAATGCAAGTTATTCATGTCAAGTCTTGCTAACTACATTCTCCTTTTCCATTTTTATAAAGAAAAGAAATCTAACAACTTGTCCAAAAGCAAGTTATTACAGATTCAAGTCTTGGTAATCACATCATGGCCCTCTTTCACCATTTTCATTGGAAAACTTACATGTTTGGCTCTTTGGACTCAAGTCCCTAATAGTTTAGGAGTCACGAAATTCACGACATACCAAAATGGGGCCCCAAAAATAAAATTGTGAAAAGGAGCCTTGTGATTAAAGAGAGAGAATCTAAGACTTCACAGTGCAACTTGCTCTAATTTATTTTTGAATAGTGTAACTATTTTAGGAAAAGTTGATTATGTCTTTTCATTAGAAAAAAAAAAGGTAGAGAGAGGAATGAAACCGTCAAAGTGGGCCATGAAATTATTAAGACTTGAGTCGTTTCTAGTAACTTGCATGATATGTTGCCTTTAATACAAAAGAATCAGGGGCCCAAAATAAATAAAATGGGCCTTGTGATTTCAAAGACTTGACTCCAAATAGTGTAATTTGCATCTCTACCTAATTTTTTTGAAAGAAAATTGTGAAACTTATAGTTAAGTGAAACATTTCCAAACAACTTAAAGATTTTTGGTTAATCGATAGTTTATCATTGTATTAGAGCAAGATATTTTAAGTTCAATCTTTATCTTCAATCTCCTCTCTACCTCCAATGTACAATCTTAAAAATTCCATGTGCTGAGCCCCACTTATTAAGGGGGGTTTGGGCCCATACATTAGCAAGAGTATTAGAATTATAATTAAGTAATTAAATTTAATATTTCCTAATAATTTAAACTTTTAAGACAATTGGTAATTTATCAAAAGTTGCACAAACTTTTTTGGCAATTAATAAAAAGGTGCAAGGCTCCAAACTTCAAGAAATATTCACAAGTGTGCAAGGCTCCACTAAAGTTTAATAATTATTCTCTAAAAAAAACAAATTAACAAATTAAAATTCCTTTGAATATTCTCAAAAAAACAAAAATTAAAAATTTAGCATTGGCTAATCTTCAATATCAACAACTATTGTGAAAATAACTATTGTGAAAATAAAGTCATTAAAGCAAAATTAAAGAAGAGTGAAGAAAAATAGACAAAGAAAATTTATGTCCACATCACAAAAACAGCAAAAGTAAATTTCTTAAAAATCAAAACGGTTAGAAAACTTCAAATTTTAAACAATCCAATAATCACTAAACACTAGTTTCTACCATTTATTAATGCAAGCTAAAAAAAAAAATTATTAATGCAAATCATAATACTATTCTTACACAAACCACCTCAACGATAAACCTACTACTCCTCAAAATCTAAAATAGAGAAATAAGGGATGAGCTCCCCAACTAAGCAAGTAACCAATTTTTTTTTTTCTTTTTTTGAGAAGAAACAGGCAACCAATCTGAACTAGCATGATCAAGCATATATACAAGTAAAATAAATAAATTATTCATAAGATAAATATCATATACTTAAAAATTTTATTTCAGATTAATTAGAAAATAAAATACAATTTGCAATAAATTCCAAATATTAAAATTTTCAGCCAACTTATGTGACTGATTGAATTGATATCAAATGATCTAATAGGCTTAGATTATTTTCTAGAAAGTGAAAAGAGAGCATGTATTACTGTAAATGAAAATTGAAATTAATCAAATTCATATGAAAATGCAGAAATTTGTCAAGAATGTGACTGATCGAAAATGCAGGGCCAAACATATAAGTTTTCCAATGAAAACTGTAAACAGGGCCATGTAATTACGATGACTTTATTCTAATAAGAAAGAAAAGATTACGAAGACTTGAATCTATAACTTGCTACTTTTGGACAAGTTGGTAGATTTATTTTTTCTGGAAAAATGGAAAAGGAGAATCGATCGAGTTACTAAGAGTTGACACAATTTACTTGCATTTTACCCTTACTCCTTTAACAAAAGAAAATCCACCATGTGATTTCAGAGACTTAACTCTAACAGTGTAACTTGCATCTTTTCTGGGAAAGTAATGCAAAAAAGACTTGACTCTAACAGTGTAACATGCTAGTGATGTTAAAAAAATCAACTATGAATAATATTTTAAGCGAATTTGCCGTTACTTGTTTGTTTACATTTTAAACCAGTAATAAATAAAATGTAACCAAAAAAAAAAAAAAAATCATTAGAGCCATAGGCCTAAAAAAACCCTGACTTTGACTCTAGATCATGAGAAATTTTGGTAAATTTAACTGAATTTATTTTTGTGTAATGGGAAAAATGTGTTACTTAATGTTATTATTTTAAAATATTTTATACATTCTACGTAACCTTCTCATATAGCAGTTTACAACATTATCCACGCATCGCGCGGGTCCTCGACTAGTTTATATAATTATTATAGCAATTATGTATTTTTATACAATTTCACATGATTTGATGTTGATAAATTTTTAGCTTAATTGGCTATAATATGATATATATATATATATATATATATATATATATATATATATATTATACAAGCACATATACAAGTTCTCTTAGAGTATTAGCATTGGGGGTGTAAAACCCTCAAAATTGCTATTTTTCATTCTCAGAGGTCCAAAACATGCTTTATCTGGTTGTTATTGCTAAAACTTTCTAGCAATTATGAGCAGTAAGTTTGTAGTTTGTATATATACAAACTATTGTAGCATGGTTGTAAAACAAAAATATTTTATTTTATTTGGTTTGTTTTAAAGGATGAGATAGAAAAGGAGTGGAAGAGAGAGAAAGGGTGGGGAGGAAGAGAGAGAAATGAATAAATAAATGAATTGAGTTAAAAAATAAGAACTGAAATGTTGGTTAAATTGTAAAATAAGATAGTAAAATAGATAAAAAAATATATTTTAAATGTGTAAAATAGATATTTTTTTTAAATACCGAACACTTATCCATAGATGTTTTCTATATTTTATTTTTTTGCTAGATACTGTAACTTTTTTTTTAGGGAAAAAAATGGGTGTCTTTTCCTTGGAAGAATGGGCCATGCAATTACCAAGACTCGAGTTGACTCTAGTAATTAAATTGCTTTTTAAGTCTTTTTAAGAAAGGAATTAGGGGCCCTAAAAAAAAATAAAAAAATAATAAAAAAAGGGAAGAGGAATCTGGTGCCAAAATAAAGAAGACCTTGTGATTCCAAAGACTCCGTTGTAACTTTCTTATCTCGTTATCTCTACCTAATTTTTCTTTTGGGGGAGAAAGTTGAGCAAAAGAATTTTGGCGATGGATAACCACTTATTAACCAGTGACGCTTGTTTAAATTGTCTAGTCCCCATTCAGTCATGAAATTCACATTGATAGAGGACTGTATCTAGTTGGATATCGCTTATTTTGCTGAAAACTGAAAAATTGAAAACTGAAAACATTGCAGCAAAATAATTTTTAAATGTATGAATAGTGTTGTGAGACCCATTTTTAATGAAAAAGTTGCCGAAAAATAAGGTTTGTGGGTCTTGTGAACAATGCGTGAGACCCACTGGTGTGCACTGTCCATCGTTTATTTTGCTAGTGTTAACAGTGCATTGACAGAAAAGTCAAAAATCACGGCTCAAAAAAAAAAAAGAAAAAAAAAAAGAAGAAATGCAGATGCAAAACGCGCTGCTTTTCATCCATATCCAAACATATTCGTAGCTTCTTATTTTGCAAAATATCTATGTATTTTTTTTTTTTTTTTGATAGGCTAAAAATGAATTAACCAATTGTGATAGATTAATTGATTAATTTGCCAAGTTTATTAATTAATCAAATTAACATGCAAACGCATGGTAGCACAAACAAATCACCAATAAACTAAGTATGCAACGAAAAATAAATTTGACATGATGATTTGTTTACAAATGAGGAAAACCTACATGGCAAAAATCCCATCGGGTGATTTTCAAGTCACCACTCTTGAAATTCTACTATTATCACAACAAGCGGTTACAAGTAAAGGAATCTAAGTACCTTATACCAACCTATAGTTGAACTCTTACTCAATACCCAATTGGACTTATTCTGTAGTGACAATTTCTCCTTTCGATGCGTGGCTCCCAGTATGTGATTAACCAATTGCACGGATCCCAGTACGCGACTTCAATCACCAACTAGAGAAAGTTGTTGGCTGCAAAGTTCTTTAGTTCATCCCAACAATGAAGATTAAGAAGATACTTAGTCACAAAACCCTACGGTGTACAAACACAGCAACTTCTTCACAAGAAAGATGAACTAGGGCTAAACTGTGTCTCCGGTCACAAATTACTTGAACAAACTTTGCTCAACACTTGTGCAACTTGTGTACTCTTTGACGGCCCTTAAAATAATCATTTTATATGTCTAGGGTTGTGAGAAAAAAAAGCTCAAACACATAAACACGGATTGGAGTCAAAACAAAACTGAAAATCTGTTTTTCATAAATCTTGACAGATACCCTATCTGTCGAGCTGCTGTCGAGCCACGGAGCTGAACAGCTCTTTTAAACTCTATAGATGGCTAGCTGTCAAGCTTTAATGACAGGCACTTTTCAGTTTGTTTCTTGGACAGACTTGTATGGCCTCAACACCTGATCTTGAAACAAAGTCTCTTGAAGTATTAATTATTAAACACATCTTAGATCTACCCAAAAACAAGTAAAGTGCGTTAGTATTAATTATTAAACACATCTTAAATCTACCCCAATACAAATAAAGTGCGTTTTGTCAAAGGATTAGCCAATTACATAAAAATAGTGACATATGTTCCTAACAAGTGAATCACATATATCCTAACAATTATTATTATTATTATTTTTTGCAAAATGGGTTACAAAAATTGTGATGAGGGGCCTTGTGATTAGGAAGACTACACACTGTAACTTGCTTTAGGAGAAGTTAGGGGTTAAACTCTTTAACATAAAATATTAAAGAAATTAGGTAGTTTGTGTGAAAGAAATAGCTCCTTTGAAAAAATGCACGAGAAAGAGGGTGGTTGTTGAAGACTAAGGGGCTGTTTGGTAACGTTGTTCTAGTAATATTGTTTGTATTTTTTAGAAATATGTGTGGGTGAAAAAGTGTAATGTTATTTAAAAACTGAAAAGTATTGCTTGAACTATCATACCAAACGGCCCCTAAAATAGGGAAATAGTAGTCCCATCATTGATAAAATGGACCATGCAATTTACCAAGTCTCAATTCAAGTAACTTGCATTTTAAGTCTTTTTTTTTTTTTTGCTAAATAAAAAAGGGTCTTCAGTATGAATTTATCAACCTTAAGTCACGTGACAATAAAAATAATATCACGTCTATTATCAGGGTCTTGATAGAGTTATTATTGTGGCCGGGCATAACACATTTATTGAAACCCACTGCATCTCTGGCTAAGGGTGTAATTTGCATCTCTACCTAATTGTTTTTGGGAAGAAAATTGCACAAAAGTTTTTTGGTGATTGATAACTAGTTACGCGTGTCTAAAAGTCTAAATCAAGTAGTCTTCTTCTGTTTCAGTCAACAAATTCACGTGGATAGTAATTTAAAAAAACAATTATCATCAAAGAAACTTATTAATGTTTGTTAAAACTGGAAAAAAAATATATCGGATGCATGATGCAGTTAATTAAAGGGGGCATGTTTTTCCATTTCATTAAAATTTATATGTTTTCTTTTTTGAGAATCTGGTAAGTAAATATTTTTATGTTTTCATGAACTAAGAAAATGCTAGATGACCACTAAGTATATGTTGTGTACTTAACCAAAAAAGAAAGAAAGTATATGTTGTGTATCTCTGACTTGCTATGAGAAACAAGATTATTTCAATTTTCAATCCATGCATTGTTTTAGAAGGTAAAAAAGGGTTAAAATGATAGTTAAGTAGTAATGAGTAAATGATATTCTTTGAAGTGTCTTATGTCTGGCCAAACATCAAGAAATATTCACAAGTGCACAAGGCTCCACTGAAGTTTAATAATTATTCTCTAAAAAAAACTCAATAACAAATTAAAATTCCTTTGACTATTCTCAAAAAAAGCGAAAATTAAAAGTTTAGCATTGGCTAATCTTCAATATTAACAACTGTTGTGAAAATAAACTCACTAAGGCAAGATTAAAGAAGAGAAAAAAATAGACAAAGAAAATTTACATGATTCGGTAATATGCCTACATCCACAGACGACAACAGAGAAAGTTCCATTATAAAATAAAGAGATTATAATAGTAGCACAATAGCAGCACCCTATTGTATTTGCACTAGTCTTGTAACACTACACTTTCTCACACAATACAATTCCTCAAGCCCTAACATAGTATATTTACTAGGACTTAATTTCTTTATGCGGTGATACATAAAGAAATTAAAATTGTAGAGAAAACTCTTTAAAAAAAAAACATTTATTAAAATTGTAAAACTCTTCTTACACTGAAGATTTGGTTAAGAGTGAATTCTCATTAACTTGGGAAATAACGATTACACAGATGTTTATACACAAGCAAAGAGAGGGAAAAACTAACAGATAAGCATTACTAACTTCTAACTAACTAAATACACTGTACAACTAATCACGCATACACATGCTGCTCACGTGTTCACTACCCAAAGTTAAACTACATGTAGCTTTTATCAAAACTGCTTAAGCTACTCGTCGTCTAGACTTCATTCTTTTCTGCAAATTCTATAACTTCTGGTCTGTCTAATCTAGTTTCTTCTTTTTGTTTCTTTGATTTCTGATATACACAAACCACCTCAACGATAAACCTACTACTCCGCAAAATCTAAAATAGAGAAATAAGGGATGAGCTCCCCAACTATTGAAGTTAAAAAATCCACTATGAATTTTATTTTAAGCCAATTTGCTGTTACTTATTTGTTTAAATTTTTAACCAGTAATAAATAAAATGTAACCAAAAAAAAAAACTGTAAATAAAATATCACAACAAAAAATACATCATTATAGCCTTAGGCCTAAAAAAAACCCTGACTCTGACTCTAGATCATGAGAAATTTTAGTGATACTTTTCAAAGATATCAAAGTAATTAGTAGAAAATGTTTTCTCAAAAATATTTATGACTACTAAATTATATATTCACTAAGTCTTTTATCCCATTTTAGAGCATTCCCAAAGAACTGAACAAAAATTCAAGCGAAACATTTTCTACAAAATTGCTGGGGGAGCCAGGGCAATTTTATTTTATTTTTTACAATCAATGTCAATTTGCGATTTTGAAATTTCAAATATTAGTTTATATTGGTTGGATCAAGGATCACTCTTCATTTATATACAATCACACTTTACGTTTTATTCCAGTTAATATTTTGGTGATAACTTTTTTAAATTTCTAGATTAGGTACACAAAGGGAATAGTCTAAGTACCCACTAATCAAATTAAGCTATCAGCAATGTTGATTTGAAATGGAGATATATTTCATGGTTAAGACTTATTCATAAACTTGATAATAGACAAAGTGATACCTTATTTAACGACATGATACTAGATACACTTAACTTTGTTATATTTAATCTAAACTACCAAATTCCAAATAGAAATGATCCTAATACAGTCTAAACAGAGTTTTATAAAGAAGCAAACAGCACTGTGATACATGCAAACAAGATCTAATCCTGGACAGCCGCCATTTTTAATGATCTGCAGCAAGTTAAGGCTCACAATTTTCTTTGACGCTTAGTAGAGAACATTCAACATCGTCATCACCTTGTTCAACAGCTTGCTGGTAAGCAGTGGCACAGAAAAATTAAAGAAAATAGTTGGCCAAATAGCGTATATTAATGTTGCATAGTCTTCAAGCTTATTATTCTAATCAGAAATTTGTTACACTCAACTTCGAGCACTCTCTAAATTCAGCAATTTCTTCTTCGTCTAGATCTTTCATTGTTTGGGATTCTCACCAAACAATGAAAGATAAATTGTTCAAGTATTGGAAGCAAAGAGGAATTGCTTGAAATATTGATTAAATCACCAATTTTTTCCAAAATTTGTGGATTTTTTCTTCTTATATTATGTTAAATTAATTATTGCTCTAAAAGTTTAAGAATCTTTCTTTTTTTTTTTTTTTTGGAAATGTTAATGAATTCTTTAAGGGTATTGGTTTAAGAACTATTTTAAAAAATATTGTATGGAAAAATAATAAAGTAATTAATTTTTCTAACAGTTTTTTTTTTTAATATTTCCCATGAAAATGATACTAAAAACTTTTCTAAAATAGTTTATTAATAATTGCCCTAAGGACACATGTTATCATGACATTTTTTTTATACCATATTAAATTATCAATTAACTTTGAAATTTAAACTGTAGGGCCGGGGAGCTTATGATCCGGCCCACGCTCTATCCGGGCTCAGGGCCCGTGCCGAGAAGGTAGTGTGCCGAGGACGAGTGATCAAAGGCCGAGGGGTTAAAGGGAACAGCTGAGGACGACCCTATCCTCGGCATTCCAAGATTTTGACGAAAGGAGCAACTTCTTAGTGAAGGCCATCTCCAAATAGTCCCCTGAAGGGGATGTGAGTGGAATAGGGCCCACGTGGAGGTACGGTGCAAAATAGGTTCAAAGAAAATACGTCCCCTCCGCATTAAATGCACCGCCCAACGTCCTGATCATATTAAATGAGAAAAGACGCCTGGACGGTATAACTTCGATCCTCACAACTAATAGAAAGTAAGAGGGGACAGCTGATGGGACAGGTACAGAAGTAAGCACCTGCCTGACCAACGAGTGGAAGGCTAGGATCAACCAAGAAGGACTATATAATGTAAAAGTTAGTGCACAAAGAAGGGGCTGGGAAAAATGGCCAAAAACCAGAGCCTCCCAGCCCGCCTCCAGGAGAAAGACTCCTAGGGCGAAGACGACTTAACCATGTATGAACATCATGAAAAACCCACCGTTTGGTGACCAAGGCCTAGCCTTTCAAACCCACGCTCTACAAATGATATTGTTTGAGCCTTTTTACGTGCGAACCCAACACTGTTACGGTTCGTTACGAAACGTGTCCCTACAATTGGCGCCGTCTGTGGGGCGGCTTGTGTCTTGGCATAGACGGTAGGTCGAGACAATTCCCTTGTCATTTCTAATAGCTGGTTATAGAGTTCTAGTGTAAAGTTCCACTAGGGGCTATGATTCTTGACTAGGGGCTGCGCTTTGTAGCGTCAATCGCATGGAGGGTTCTAGGGGCTCGGCCGAGGAGCCAATCCCCCTAAAACTAAGGTCCCATGCCATAACTGAGTTTTGGACAGAACCAAGGTATTGTATGGTCCTCGGACTCAAACCTATGGGGAAACCAACTACTTAGATGATGAGAAAACTGAGTTTTGGATAGAACCAAGGTATTGCATGGTCCTCGGACTCAAACCTATGGGGAAACCAACTACTTAGATGATGAGAAAACTGAGTTTTGGACAGAACCAAGGTATTGCATCGTCCTTGGACTCAAAGCTATGGGGAAACCAACTACTTAGATGATGAGAAAACTGAGTTTTGGACAGAACCAAGGTATTGCATGGTCCTCGGACTCAAACCTATGGGGAAACCAACTACTTAGATGATGAGAAAACTGAGTTTTGGACAGAACCAAGGTATTACATGGTCCTCGGACTCAAACCTATGGGGAAACCAACTACTTAGATGATGAGAAAACTGAGTTTTGGACAGAATCAATGTATTGCATGGTCCTCGGACTCAAACCTATGGGGAAACCAACTACTTAGATGATGAGAAAACTGAGTTTTGGACAGAACCAAGGTATTGCATGGTCCTCGGACTCAAACCTATGGGGAAACCAATTACTTTAAAGAAACCTGGGCTTTAAGCAGGACTTAGCTACTACACATGACATCTAAAATGGTGCCTATATCTTTGTTGAATAAGGGTTTTGAAACATGATGTTAAAATGTATCGCATGCGCAAATATTCAAACATGTTAAGATAAATTAGTTCAGAATTCATAAACAATAGTAAGTATCGACAAGGGCAACTAACAAGTAACTAAAGGGAAAAAAGGAAGAAGAAGATTTCATATATACGTATTCAACAGGTTCAAACTACCAGTAGATTACAAAGTTTTCAAAATGAAAAAGAAACAAGTTAATTGTTAAACTGAAAACAAATATGGAACCTAGCCAGGGTTTCTATTTCTTTAGTTTTGCGTCGGCCACATCCTGGGAAGGCGGAATAGAATCAGCTTTGGCGCCCTGGAGGATAGCCCCTTCTGGGGAGGGCTGAACAGGGTCAGTATCGGTACTCTTGGGGACTACAGCAAGGGGAATTGCCTGTGGGGGCTGGGCAAGTATGGCTGGCTCCTCAGCACTAGACACCTGAGTACCAACCACGGGCTCAGTAACCACTTTAGGTGCCTCAGGACTCGTATGCTGAGATATTTCTATCACATCCTGAAGTTCTCCCTCTTTGAGCATCTTGCCAGGAGGGCCGCTGGCCTGTAAGTCCTCCGGCTGAGTGACCCCTTCCTCGGGTTGGTCACCCATAGCCACGGAGCTGGAGGAAGTGGCCTCGCGGATGGCTATAGGGTAGAATATGTTCTCCGCCTTCCACAAATCGGATGAAGCATTCACCCCAGCTCGCTTCAATGCCTCTTCCCAAACCTGGGAGTAGTAAAGCCTGCATACTCCAGGAATCTGGGCTTTAAGGGTGGCTTGGGTTTCAGCTACCCCCGCATTATAACCATCATCCTCGGCCGTTTCCTTGGCGACCTCAGCCTCATTCCTGGCAAACTCGGCCTCCCGCTTAGCCCTTAGGGCTTCATCACGGGCATACTCCGCCACACCTTTATCATGCTCGGCCGCGGCCAGCTTCTTATTTAAACCCTCGATCAGATCTTTAGCTATTTGCAACTGATCATCGGCTTCAAGTAGACGCTTTGTTTGGTCCTCGGCCTGTTTTTGGGCGCTAACTAGGCCCGCCGAGGCGTTATCTCTTTCACGAATAGCAACTGTTAGGTCAGCCTTGGCCTTGGTGAGTTCATCCTCAGAGGCTTGGAGAGTCTTCGAGGCCGTTATACGCTTGGTGCGTTCATTCTCGGCCGCCTTACTCTTATTGTTCACCTCTTCCTCTATCCAATAGGTGGCCTGGAGAGCCTAGTAGAGGAGATAAGCGCATGGTTAATGACAAACCAGGAGCGAGAATTAATAAAGTTTTAGGTTTCAAGAAACCTTACCATGCCCAAGTACCTCTTAGTACTGAGGAAGACCTCCTGCATCCTCATTTTTCTCAGACTATCCATGTCAGTAGGAAGTAGCATGGTTCTCCCTAGTGCATCGGCCACGTAGCCACCCTCGCCATCTCCAAGGTCCCTCATGGACGCAGTTTCCAGTAACGGATCCCCGTGAAGCATTGGGGCAGGAAGCCAGGCGCTCGGCGAGGACTGGGCCTCGATCCCCTTTCCCTTGCTTTGAGAGGATTGGACTTCAGTTTCTTTACCCTTGCTGTGGTGTCCAATCTTCAATTGTTTGGTGCGTGGAGCCTCCTCCTTCTCCTTAGGAGGTTGGGATTTTCCCCCGTCCATAGTTTCCTTGCCCTTGGGGCTCCTCTTTCTCTTTGAATCAGTGCCTTCCGGCCGAGGAGGCGGAGCTGGTTGGGAGGACGCAGGAAGTTTGGGGCGAGGGGATTGTGGCTGTGACCTGGTGGAAAATGACCTAGTCTGGACAATCTGGGGCTGAGGTGGTGGGGAAGGAGCATGAGGTTGTGGCGTTCCCTGCGTATCCTTCCCAGGTAGGCCCTCGAGAAGTTCGAATAGGGGGGTCGGGGGCTTTCTCTTGAGTCCCATCTCGGCTTGATAAGAGGTGCCTACTGATGACAATTCCGCCTCGGACAAGGTTGGGTCACCTATATCACCAGGAGGATCCTCGGATTGGTGGACTAGGTCAAATACCCCAAAACCTTCCTCAGGTCGGTCTAGCTCGCCTTCGTCCTCTGCTACTTGGTGAGACGAGGAAGGGCCCACTGGTGGGATGTTCTCGGGGACAGATGGTTCCTGGGAGATTGAAAATCCTGTCTCAACCACGGTAATTTTTGGAAGCTAAGGACGGCTGGCGCTGATCACGTGCCTTACGTCCGCAAATGACTTCTGAACAGGAGGGTACCCTAGTATTTTGTGAGTTGCTCGGACTTGACCATCTCCGTCATTTACAAAAACTGCCGCTTGTAAGATGGTCTCCAAGTCCGCCCGGTTGACTAAGTGAAAATGCCGTTGGTGGGCGTGTGGATCTACAAAAAGAAAAACATGCATGCCTGGTTAGTTACCAAACAACATCAGATTGGAGTGGCGTTAAGGCTCATCGCCCTTCTATTCCCAATACCCCACCTGGTTCTCCTTCTGCTATGGGGCACGGGTTGCCATCGTGCCATTCACCAGAGACGATAAGGAAATCCTTGTTTAATCCCTTGTTGGAGTCAGGGAGGCATTGGATTAATCGAACCCTTTCGTCCCTTGACTTCATGTAAAAGATTTTTCCCCTTCAACTTTTGGAGATTATAGCACCAGTTCACATCATGGTAGGTCAGTGTTAACCCCATCTTCTCGTTTAAAGCGTCCACGCAACTCAGAATCCTAAAAACGTTGCCGGCGCACTGTGTGGGGGCTAATCGGAAGTGCCTGAGGTAACCCCTCGTTACCGGCCCCATAGGGATTGTCATACCCCCCTCTACGAAGGTGAGGACGGGAATTACCACCGCGCCCGTTTCCCTCTCATAATGCCACTCCCCCATCTTACAATGCCTCAAACTTACGTTGGGAGGAATCCTATAATCGACGATGAACTTATTCATCGCCTCTTCAGTATCTACTAATTTCCTCAGTCTCAATTTAGCCATCTCTATGATTTACTAGACAAACTCAACCCGTGACGGGAGAAGAAAGGGAATCAGCGAAAAACAAACCCAGAAAAGAAAAAGCACGAGTTAATGGAGGTAGGGAACTTACATAAAAGAGGAAAGGCGCTTCGGATAGACTTTTTGTGCTGGAGATAGACTTGAATTTGGACGAAAATTCAAATGAACCCAGAATATACGCGCTAGAACTCTTAAGTGCAAAACTGAAGAGACAGATCCGTTCCAAAAAATCTCTTATACTTTCCAGGGCAACTGCACGAATTTTCTCGCCCATAAAGACCAAGGGATCACGACCGTTCGATCTTCATCATGTCGTAGAACGTGGGAGACACAAAGCCGCCCGTATTTAATGAAGCCACGTTTCGCCTTCTAAAGGCTCTAGGAACGTACCTAGGGCAGATAAAAAGTCTCGGGAACCGATAGGTGACAAGGATAGACAGGCATTGGTGGGTATGTGATGTCATCAAAACCCTCCTATCCGTCCGAGGAATCGGATAGCAGGATTTTGAGGGGCTATTGTAGGGCCGGGGAGCTTATGATCCGGCCCATGCTCTATCCGGGCTCAGGGCCCGTGCCGAGGAGGTAGTGTGCCGAGGACGAGTGATCAAAGGCCGAGGGGTTAAAGGGAATAGCTGAGGACAACCCTATCCTCGGCATTCCAAGATTTTGACGAGAGGAGCAACTTCTTAGTGAAGGCCATCTCCAAATAGTCCCCTGAAGGGGATGTGAGTGGAATAGGGCCCACGTGGAGGTATGGTGCAAAATAGGTTCAAAGAAAATACGTCCCCTCCGCATTAAATGCACTGCCCAACGTCCTGATCATATTAAATGAGAAAAGACGCCTGGACGGTATAACTTCGATCCTCGCAACTAATAGAAAGTAAGAGGGGACAGCTGATGGGACAGGTACAGAAGTAAGCACCTGCCTGACCAACGAGTGGAAGGCTAGGATCAACCAAGAATGACTATATAATGTAAAAGTTAGTGCACAAAGAAGGGGCTGGGAAAAATGGCCAAAAACCAGAGCCTCCCAGCCCGCCTCCAAGAGAAAGACTCCTAGGGCGAAGACGACTTAACCATGTATGAACATCATGAAAAACCCACCGTTTGGTGACCAAGGCCTAGCCTTTCAAACCCACGCTCTACAAATGATATTGTTTGGGCCTTTTTACGTGCGAACCCAACACTGTTACAGTTCGTTACGAAACGTGTCCCTACATAAACTATTAGAAAATTGTGAATTTAATTGTTAACTATAATTCTATCAAATTTGGATAATTAAATTTGTTGTTTATATATATTTTTTAGAGCTAATTACAACATGCTGCTAATCCCACAGCTCGAACCCTTTCTCCCCTAAACACCTAAGCATTTTATGCATGAAGAGGTACCAATATGCTGCTGCTAATCTCATAGCTCTCAATGTTAAACCGCACAGCATAACAGAAAATTGAAAAGAAGCAATTACCTCCACCAACACAAGAGCGAATTACAGAATGACACATGGCCACTAATATAACTGAACAACAAACTACAGCTATTTACAACAGAAACACTTGATGACTTGCAGCATAATGTCTTCTGAACATAAACGGCAGAAGCTATATTGTAAGCGACTTGTCGTGAAATGTGAACAGACCAAACCAAATACGACCAGCCGTTTAGATTGCAACTTTTCATTTAATAGCACAGGGTATATATATTGCTACAGTATTCACCATACCTTTATTTTGTTTTTGTTTTTGTTTTTTTTTTTTTTTTGACTGAAATGGTAGAACTTTATCTTGTTTTTTTGAGTACACAAATAGAAAAAAGAAAAAAGAAAAAGGAAAAATAAGAGAGAGAGAGAGAGTGCATATATTTGATTGGTAGCAACCAGAAAATTTTACAATAAAACTAAATATTTGATTCAAAGTTCAAACGAATGATTTTTCTTTTTCTATTTCTTTAATTTTTATTTTTATTTTACGTGTCCAAGTGGGTTTATAGATAGAGAGTGATAGATATTGTGATTAAAAGAGCAACAATGAATGGCTTCTTTTATTTACAGCTTTTGTGTGTGTGTTATTGTGTCTCAGATTTTGGACTTCCTGTGTTTGTTTTCTTATTAAATGCTGTATGATACTAGATGTCCCATTTGTTGCATTTTACATGTTTGTGGAAATGTGTGTGAGAATTATGTGATTTATTTTTGCATTTTTATAGAGTTTGTGGGGCTTCTCTAGGTGTTTATATTCCATTTCCTAGACAATGCCCAATGCATGCACGCCCCGAAGGGACATGAACTATTGCTATTGTTGTGAGCTTAGGAAAGAATTCAAATCCATCATCCTCTTTATTTATTTCCCTTTCAGTTTTGTTTCCTCAATACTTATTTGTTATTTGTACTCATGATTTCTGACACTAACCATTGATAAATTTATCAATGATACGGAAAGAGAGAAGCTAGTTAGATTTAGCTCTAATATAGCTTTTGATGGCTATTAGTGTTATTTCCTTATTTTGTAATTGTTGTATGCAAATACATCTTTCTTTCTTTTTTTTTCGTTTCCCTTTATTAGATTTTTTAAAACTTAATTGTAAATATTGGAAAACTAATGCTCTGACTATGTGCTCCTTATATTTGATTATTTTAGATACGAGTTTTTGCATATGTATATAGGGTGGATTGAAGGAATAAAGTTGGAAGAGAGAGATTGCTACGTTTTCTGGTGATTTTCTATAATAATAAGTTATTAACAAGCACTTTACTATCTTGATATTCACACGCTTATAACCTTCATATTTCTCTATCTTTCTCATTTTGTTATCTTTTATTTTCTTTGTGGTGACTTTCCATTTCTTCTCCATTTTCTATCTTTGAAAGATGGTGAAATTATGACATTTGTAAACTACGGGGGAGGCGGGCGGGACATGGGGTGTTTTTGGAGACTTACTGATAAGAGAGACTTGAATCTTTTTTCTTTTTCTTTTTTTAAGAAGAAAGCCTTGATTCTGAGTACGAGGACTTGACTTTGTAACTTACATTGCGACAATTTGGTTGGTTTCCTTTTTTGAAAAAAATCAACTGATGGGTGGTTATTAGAGTCTAAACAAGCACTAAGAAAAGGACTCAGCAGGTGTCCTATCATGGAAAAAAGGGGCGTATGATCACTACAAAAATTATTATTATTTTTTTTTCAAAGGTTGATAACATTGAAAAAAGTACTAAAAACCAAATAAATTTAAGGCTTTTAGGGCCCGTTTGGTAGAGGAGTTTGAGTAATGTTATTTGTAGTTTTTTGAAATACATGTGAGTGAAAAAGTATGTTGAAATGTGTATAATGTTATTTAAAAACTGAAAATGAGTTATTTAACAACTTTACCAAACAGGCCAAAGTGATTGAAGATAACAATATGTTGAAAAAACTCAAGTTTGTTATAGTGGACTACAGATATTTGACTAACAGTCAAACACACACCATGTTGGGGAAGAAAGTTGCACATAAGTTTTTTAGGTGATTACCACTGCTGAGTCCCTTTCTTAGTGCTCATTCACTCAAAAAATTCAAGATAATACTGATAGTAATTAAAAATCATAATAGAGACTTATTAATGTTCTTATATTTCCATTTCATTGATGTTTCTTCATAACTAAAAAAGTGCTACCCACTACTCAGTATATAAGTGTGTCTATATGAGAAAAGATATCATTGCATAGTTTTATAAGGTGTTAAGAAAAAAAAAAAGGGGAGGAAGAAGAAGAAGAAAAAAGAAGAACCAGTGCAGTTTATATGACTAGTTACTCCAATATTTACCACATCTAGTTTTGCGAGGAAACAGATGAGGACCTTTATAAAAAAAAAAAATGAAAAATAGATTATGGTAGTGACTTGTATTTTTTCACAAGCATTATAGTAAAATCCTAAAATCTCATTCTGCATAAATGGTTCATATATAATTTAATGTGAGTAATTTTTGGGTTTCATTGGCTATATTTTGGACAATATGCTATTTTACATTAGCCAGTGCTAATGCTCTAATCCATATTGAATATCTTGCTAGCTTAGCTTTGGTAATTCCTGTGGTTAACAGCCATTACCTTTGTAAATTCACACTTGTTTGGCAATATTGGGGAAGACTTTGATCTCAAGAATGGTGGTTTTTCTCAACACATAAGACCTCCTGAACGTCAAAACCACTGTGGATGAATTGTTAAGGAAGATGAATAGATTTTGGTTGATAAATGTCTTGAGTTATACCCTAAAAGATAGTATTACATTTCAGGTGGAGTTCTGAGTATTACTGTTGGCTTCATTAATCCCTCTCTTGTTCTTGTAATTACTAGGAGTAAAATAAAACCCACCGAATGCATTTCTTTTTCAATTTCTGAATTCTTGTTTTAGGATTTTTTGTTAAAAATATTCTATTCCGGCATTCAATAGAGAAGACTAGAAGAATGAGAAATAACGCAAGGCCGACCTTAGAACTAAATCAAACATGCCAGACACTGACAGTCTCAAAAGAAACAAATAAACACATGAAATACCCTCAAATACATAGATAGAGACCATGAGAAACCAAGATACCCCGGGGCTAGCTATGTCCAATTTGTCACACAATCTCTTGACAAACAGACACAGAAAAGTGAAAAAATAAAATAAAAAAATACAAAAATAAAAGTTGAACATATCTATCCTAAGAAGAAGAAAATAGCACCTTAATTCATTCAAGCATGTTCCACCCCTCATTAGCCACCATTCGAATGCCCTGATGTAATTTAAAGGCTCACAATCTTCTCTCACTGCTAGTAGAGAATAGGGTCTTCGTCACTTTCTACTTACCTTGCAAGTTTATAACACAGAAAAATTATAGAATATACAAACTACTAATATTGTTTCTAATTCTAAGATATGTTTATTTGAAATCATAACATAATATAATTCTAAACAGAAGTTTGCCCAGCTCACCTAAGACCACCCTTGAATGCATTAAGTTCTTCTTCGCCCAAGTCTTTTATTATTAGGCCTTCTCGTCTTTCCATTTCGTTCTCCTTCAACAAACCTTACAAGCCAATGAGGTTTTTCTGTTTTAAAAGCAACATATCCCACAGCTAATCCAAACACCAAGCCACATCCATAGCCAATTAACACAGCCTTCCAACCAAATCCTCTTGCAAACATTGAACCATTGTCTTCTTGGACTATTGATGGTCTTGGTGGCGGTGACTCATCACTGCTACATTTCATTGACAAGGGAAATCCACACAGTCCTGGGTTCCCATCATATGAGGTGTTTTGAAACGTACCAAATTGTTTTTCTTGAGGTATAGGTCCAGTAAGCAGGTTTTGTGAAAGGTTTAACACAGCCAAAAATGTTAGACTTGTTAACTTCATTGGAATTTCTCCAGTGAGCATATTTGAAGAGAGATCTAAGGATTCAAGTGCTGTCAAATTTGCCAATGATGATGGGATATGGCTGGTTAGACTATTATGGGAAAGGTTGAGCACTCGAAGAAACTTCAAGGTTCCAAGTGTTTCTGGAATTTTTCCATAGAACATGTTACTCGATAGATCAATGATTGTGAAGATAGTTAAGATACTACTTAGTGCAAATTCATTCCCCTTCATTGTTATTATGATGGAGTCACGGTACACCTGTAATATATAGTTCTCTGTAAGATTCGTCCCTGAAAAGCCAAAGTTGGAGTATTCCTCCCCTATATATTTTGGACCATCTTCACTTTCATTGGTTGTCATTATTGCCTTAAACTGTTCAAAAAATTGAGTAGGTAAACTACCAATAAAATCATTGTGAGAGAGGTCAAAAATCCGAAGTTTAGGGAAAAACATCCCACCAGTCTTATGGTTTCTAATGGGACCATAAAATTTGTTGGACCTCAAGATAAGAACTTGTAACTTTGGAAGAGCTTCCAACCAATAAGGAAATGAATCATTTATCATGTTTTTTCCCAGGTTTAGAAGTTCCAAATTTATACAGTTGACCAAAGATTTTGGTAATAGGCCTTCTAAGTAATTATCAGCCAAGGCAAGAGTTCTCAACCTGTTACCTTTTGCAAATGTGTCAGGAATGGTGCCATGGAAGTGATTCCCTTGCAAATTCATCACTGAGAGAAAATTACTGATGTTTCCCAAACATGATGGGATTGTACCTCGCAAATTGTTTCTACTGATGTCTAGGATTGTGAGGAAAGTTGCATTGCAAGCCGTATATGGGATCTCTCCACTAAATCTATTTCTCTCCATAAGAAAGGAATTCACGGAAGATGGTACAACAGGAAGCTTTCCATGTAGTAGATTATGAGAAAAGTAAACAGTCTTAAGCTTTTTGAGATTTTTGAACATATCAAGGTCCACAATGCTAGTCAAGTCATTTGCTGAAAGATCAAGATTGTTAAGATTTGTAAGATTAGAGATGGACTTGGGAATAGAGCCATTGAGCCTGTTATTATCCAATGCTAGAACCTCCAGTGAATTGCTAAATTGAAATTCACCAAATTGACTAGTGAGTTGGTTAAAAGACAAGAAAACTGAGGTGAGTTTTGTGAGGTTGGTCAAAAAATCAGGAATCCTACCTTCAAAGTTGTTATATCTAAGGCCAACAAAAGTGAGATCCTTTATGTTTGAAAGTGATGATGGGAGTTGGCCAGTGAAGCTGTTAGTTCCAAGTAAAATTTTAGTAAGTCTCGTGAGGTTCCCAAGCCACATTGGTAATGTTCCTGTAAAATTGTAATTTTATGAGACGCAAAAGATCTCTAAGGACTATAATGTTGATAACTAAAAGTTCAGGAACTTACCATTAAGATTATTGGCTCGTAGATCCAAGGAGGAGAGTTCCTTGAGATTTGAAAGGGATGACGGCATCTGACCACCAAAATTGTTAGCTGATAAATTCAAGATGGTGAGTTGTGTAAGGTTACCAAGCCAGGTAGGAATCGGCTCACTAAAATTGCAACCACTCATGATCAAATGACTTAAAAATGTAAGCTTGCCAATTGATTTGGGTAATTCTCCCGAGTAATTTGTGTAAGAGACATCCAAAACCCTCAAGGCGTTGCTTGAATTTACCGTTGGAAAAAACCATGTCAGTTCAGGATTATGCGCTAAACTGAGCTCTTGCAGGTTTGGTAGGCGGAAAATGTGATCAAGTAGCCTCCCACGCAAGAAACAACTGTCAAGTGTAAGGGATGTCAAAGTGGAAGACAGATTCATTAAAGAACTCAATGAAACAGAAGACATGTTAACATGATCAAGATGAAGTTCCCTTAGCTTGGTCAGATTTTGAACAAGCCTCTTCACAACAGATGTTTCAAGGCTAACATTTCCATAGCCAGAAAGGTCCAGTGTGGCCAATTCGGAGAGGTTTGGTAATTCAGACGGGACTTGGCCAGAAAACATGGAGTAAGAAAGGTTAAGATATTTCAACCTTACAAATTGGCCAAACCCAGATGAAATTGGCGAATGATTGAAGTAGTTGCAAGCGAGGTTGAGATGTTGCAAGTGAGGAAGATGAAATAGAGAACTTTTGGAAGGTACGGTGCCATAAAGCCAGCTACAACTGAGGTCAAGGCCAATCACATCTCCCTTTGTGCTATCACACCTAACCCCGTCCCATGAGCAACAATCAGTGTCCGCCTTCCAAGACTTCATCTTTGGATAGGAACGATAACCAGCTTCCTCACAAACAGAAGAAGCCTCCTTTGAAAAAGAAAATAATTGCTTAAATTGCAGCAATGCGGAACTCTGGTGTTGGGAGCACAGTAGTGCTGAAGAAAAGGAAGAAGAAGAAGTTGATGATGAAGAAATGTATTGAGAAAACAAGAGCAGTAAGAAATAAAAGAGTTGAGAGAGCCACATTAGTCTCCTCATCATTCCTAATGAGATATTAAGCAAATATGATTGTCGTGAGTAGAGAGCTGGAAGGTAAGTATTTTATAGGAAAAACCCACGAATTGATAATAACCATCTCTTGTCCACACAGCATGCCTATTCTTGACGCTTCCATCTCTGTTATAGATCATTTCCTATCTTTGAACAATCATGAAATTTTGACTTTGAAAACAATGGGGGAGGCGGTCGGAGGGTGGGTGGGTTTGTAGACTTAATAACAAAGGCTTGACTCTGTGACTTACATTAGGACAAGGTGGTTACTGACTAAACAAGCACTAAGAAAGGGACTCAGCAGGGGTTCCATCATAGAAAAAACTAGTCGCTAACCCGTGCGATGCACGGGAAAATTAATAACTAAGTTCTAAAATAGTGTTATTTATTTATTTTTAAGAATGTTAAATAATACATGAGTATTTATAGAAGTTCAAATCTCTAAAAACACTATACCGATATGAGAAATTTGATTGCTTTGTTCTACCCAAGTACAAAGTTAAAACAACATCTAACTTTGTATAACTTATTTGTACCTTTAGTTAACAACCTCAAACAACTGGTTGGCATCCTATGTCTATTATCAATTGCATCCTTTCTTTCATGAAATTTAAGGTCTCTGAACAGTCTCTATCACTTTTTTTAACATAATCCCTTCTATTATTCAGTCTGTTTGCGAAATCTTGGTTGTTTATTCCTTGTTCTTGTCATCATCAATGTTGCTTAAAAAATCACATTTAGGATTATCATTTGAAAAGTCATATATGGTGCAATTAGTAAACAGTAGAAAGGGAGCACAACATGCAAACACAAGAATGCTTTACATATCTTTATATAAACTACATCCATTTAAATAAATAAATAAATAAATAACATATTAAAAGAAAAACATTAAGGACCTTGAACTTGGTGAACCAAGGTTATAATGTTATTACATATAATGTTATTCATCAGCCTTGTCTCAATCTTGTCTGCACTGCAAGCATCTAATTGTTCATTAGTAGAAACTCCATCTCATGTAGGCTAGGCATTATAAAAGTATACATCCTCAGTCTCGTGCCCTTCGAAAGGCAAGAGAAATACAAAAGAAGCTCACCAATGCAACCCTTTTCACCTTAACTATCAAAAGAATAAAAGTTAGACATCCTTAAGCTAAACTCTCTCAATCAAAAAAGGGGAAACAACAATGTGATATTCCTTTTTGTTAAAAAGAGAATAAACAGAATAAATATTCCTAAGTAAAAACTAACCTCAAAGATTCCATGCCACTGGTGAGTGGTATAATTAGTCCAGTTCATCACCAATCAAAATGAAAAGCCATCTTTCTCCTTAAAATTCATAAGCTGCAATAAAGGAGTTGTTATACATTCTCTAAATCCTACATGTTATAATCTATTGTAAATTGGAAAGAGATATATTCTCCTAGAGATTCAAGATATGATGAGAGGGAAAACTATTATCAAATTTGATGGAAATGAAAAAGAATATCATATCATTCTTAGGCAAAACTAAAACATATAGTTTTTTGGATAGAAATTTCATGGTGTGAGCCTAAGAAGGGACCATCATGCATAATTTTACATGATAAGCTACAACCCTGAATATGAAGAAAATAGTCCTCTTGCTAATGCTAATTAGCCAAGAAGGTCATATCATCATATTTTAATTAACCCCTCCTTAGTCCTAACAAATCCAATTCTTAAGGCCTTTGTGCACAATAAAGCATTTTGAACTCTAAATGCAGGTTGTAGCTTCACTTCAAGTGAGAACTTGAGTTTAATATTGATCTTCAATAGCTTCTTTTCTTTAATTATTGTCATAATTATGTAATTTATTTTTCTGTTTTTTAATCTTAATTTCAAAAAATAGAGTAGCCATTGGGAGAACCCATGGTCTTGAAGAGACAATGCAAAAATAGAAGAGAGTATATTATACCTTTTTTATACGCAAATTTGAGTAAGCATTGAGTATATATGTCCACTTATTAAACCTGAAAAAGGGACATTGTACAAAATCAAATTGTGGAAAAAGAACAAAAAACTAATGTAATTCATCAAACAATTTGCATTTTTGAATCAACAACAAATTCAAACCAAAAACCCTGTAGATGATGGGAATAAAGTTGAGAATAATAATGTTTTAAGAGAGTTTAAATTGGATTAATTGAGCAAAAAAATTCCAAAAAGAAAATTTAAAAAGAAAAGAGAAGTACATATAAGAATCTGTACAAGGAAGACTTCCTGTTGTAGGCTTTCATGACAAGAGACCTATGTTTCTTGAAAACCAAAAAAGAAAGAAATTTTGAAATAAAGAAAACATGGGAAACATATTGGAAGCAAAAAGTACTACTCACAATACCAATTAAGAATACACTTTGATCATATATATAATTATTTAAGACATACAATTAGAGAAAGATTATTAATCAATCTCACGCAATTCATCTAAAAGTAAAGAAAATTAATCATACAAGATTAGACTCAACTTTTACTTAAAATTGAAACCTAAAACAAATCCTAGTATCAAAATTTTCAGAATCTCATAACGTAAGATCAGTACCTTGTTAGGTTTTGAGTTTGTAATGTTGGCAAACCATGACAAAACATGACAAAAACTAAGTCTCATTAGTTTGGAATGGTCTACATTGAAGCCCAAGACAAAAAACTCAAGTTAAAAAAAAAAACAAATAAGTTACCTGCTGGTTGGTTCGATTGCTGCTAGGGATTTTCGATTGATCGAAAATCGCATATCAGCAAAATCAGCAAAACGTAAAAAGGCCATAACTTATTCGTTTGAAGCCCAAATCGCGAGTCGTTTTTTCCAGTATTTAAAGGAAATTATAAGCTAACCCTAGGAAGGGTTTTGAGAGTTTTTTAGAGAGATTAGAGTGCATCTTGTGCCTCTTTTATAGATCTAGGGTTTTCTACCCAAAAGCTCTCTTATGTCTTCTACCGGTGCTATTCCTTGTTGAATCTCAAGATCCGGTATTGTAGAAGTTGCTACCTTCTTTTGTCATCAAAGGTGTTGACGATCTAAACCTTCAAGGGTGCTCTTGGAGTCACAAACAGGAGAGTTTGTGTTGCTAAACCTTTGAGTGGGATCTCAAAGTCACAAACAGGGGTGTTTGTGTTTTGCAAAGGCCAAAGAAAGAAGGAGTCCGTGGATTCGGAGCTTGCACGTGGTCGTGTCAGTAAGTTCTACTAGTTGGTAGCAATAAGAAGTCGAGCGGGGGGGCTTGTAAGTCTTATTGTATGAACTTCGATTCTTTCTAGTGGATTTGCTTTTTACCTTGAGGATAGCTAGATTAAATCCTCCCCAGGTTTTTTACCGGTTTGGTTTTCCTGGGTTATCATATCGTTGTGTTATTTATTTTTCCGCCGCTATACATTGATATGATATATTTGTGTTAACCTAGATCTGTTAATTTGACTAAGTAATCACTTAGCTAATTACCTAGGTTAATTTGTTTGTGGTTTTAAGGGGTCTAAAAACTAACATACCCAATTAAAGAAACAAATGGATTGTAGAGAACCAAATTTAAGGTACATAAACTATCCTACAATTGTATTATGACTATTTGATAATCCTTTCATATTTTTAATGAAGCTCCTAATCCACTATTTTATCAAATATGGGAATGACAGATAAGTTTGCTTAAGTTCCAATTCAATTTTTCAATCTCTCTATTAATTTACTTGTTGAAAGTTTTGTTGACAAACTTCGTAAAAAAAACTGATAGAGAACAATGGTTCTAGGAATTTAATTAAATAAAACTGTATCTCACCAAAGTTCATTCTGTCTCTTGAAAGAAAGAAAATACACTTTTTAATAAACAAACATAAGTTGTCATTAAGACCTGCTATGACAATTTCTCTATACTTTTTTTCATATCAATAAAAAATCTGCCACCCCCATTATCTTATGCCACTTTGTTGATTACTAAAAATATTTGCTTTAAAGATTGAAAATAAACAACTTTCAAGGGAAAGAACCATCAAATTTTAATGTGGTTAAGCATTAGAACACAATAGGGGAAAATAGGACAAAATAAGGATCTAAAATATTATAGACAAAATAAGGATCTAAAATATTGTAGACAAAATATTATAAAAGAGTTTCTAGTCCTCTTGCCTACTGAAGTTTTGAACGTGAAATTAACATTCTAGAATGTGCATCACTTTCTTCTACCTTAAAGCATAAACTTGTAAACAAAACTAATATAAATAAATATGTTTAGATCCCACTGGAAGGAAAAGGAAAAATTATACCTTCTAGATGCAAGCCTTGTCTTAAGAGATCTCTAAAATTAACTTTTCTTGAAGCTTCAAGCAAACAAAGCTAAACACCAACTTAGAAAACATAAATAGTCATAATTTCCATGGGTCAAATAATTTGTTTAAGCATTACAACACAACAATTGATTTAAAAGGTATAATTTCCCGTTGTCTGGTCTACCAAAGTTTTGAACCATAAATTTGAAAGGGACAGATGTTTGGTTGAAAATGGCCTCTCTTGGTGCAATTAGAGGAGCTTAGAAAATTGAACAAATGGTAAGCGGTGGACTCTCATAGAGCATTGTAGAATGGCCACATTAATTTATGTAATAATATATTTTTTTTATAGTATAAACACAAAAGAAAAAAAAATGCAGGATTTCTTGTGAGAGCTCTCAAGCCAATAAAGGTGAACCACCTTCAACACCATTCTCGCATTTCACTTCCTCTCAAACTTGACTTCTACTTCCACTTCCACAACCAATATTATCTCACTGATCACTCAGAACTATCAAAGTTTTGGTAGTTTTAAACTTCAAGTAACTCTGCTTCTCTTTTTCTCTTTATTGTCATAACCTTGTTTAGTTTTTATTGATCACTTCCAAGTACTTGAAATTATAGTTTCTAAGGAACTTACATGGTTTAGGTGCTAAGAACTTAGCATTTCTCATGTGCTTCCTTGATTTAGATTTAGCTTTTCTTCAGAAACTTCCTTTAGATGTTGCTTTAATTATACTGGAAAAAGTTAAATATATTATCTCAGTTGTTTCAAAATGAAGCACAAGAATGCCTTCATTTTGTTCCATTAATACAGTAGTAAACTAATCGGAAAAGCCATTCTAAAGCTTCTATAGACATAAAACCATATATATTAATTCAATTGACATCTGTAAGGTACAAGGTATGTGTTCTTAGATGAATTAATTAGTATCAATATGAGGAGCATATAGGTTATGATATATAAGATCTATTAATAGTTCCCAAAACCATTCTTTGTTCTTAAAGGGAACAAATATGACAAAGAAATTGGACTTGAATAAAACAGGACACATAATTTTTAAAAATCAATTAAATCTCTGAATCAATTTTGATGCTACATTACGCATCACTAAAACTATCAAAGTTCATAGTTTAATGCATAACTTAATAGGAGATTAGGAGAAAGAGAAACAATAAAATTTGATAAAACAATTCCTGCAATTGTGTTAAGACGTATATCATTGATTGAAAAATAGCCTTCCTTATCTGCTTTGCTCCATAATTGGTATTCCTAATAATTGGGAATTGACATGCAAAGGTAAAATCTCTTTCAAATCTGGTTTAGGCATTTCTTCAAATAGTTGAGGAGGAAATAACACATGCCTCTAATTTGTGAAAAAAGATTTCATTAAAACTTAAAATTAGTAGAGATTTATAGGAAATTCACCAGACAAAGGTCAGGGAAAAAAGATTCAAATAGAAAAAAAATATTAGGAAAAAAAAAGAAACACAATAAAGAAAGTAAATTCAAAGAAAAGATAAAGAACTCTCATCAAACCATATCATCTCCCCAGCAGCCAGATTTGTTCGATGGAATTGTCTCAGTCTCTCCCCAATGGAATTGTCTTAGTCTCTGAAACTTGATTTGTCCAAATGACCCAAAAGAGTCGGTCTCTTAGATCTGATTGGGAATTTCTGTGGTTTTGAAGTATTTCTTGTACAACGACAGTTAGAGATTGGAACGAACAGTTCAAATGGAAATTATTTAACTTTGTTAGTTTAGGTGGTGTCTTTTGGGAAGACAAAATATGTTGGTTCGGAATTTACTGAAATGGTGAGTAGATAGTAATAGTAGATACTGAAACATTTTAGATTTTCTGAATCAGTGTATGTGTGCTAAAAAACCTAGACAGCAAAATAAAGCAAAACTTGTAGGTAAAGCAAAACCTGTAAGATTGTTGTTAGATTTTGAGGAAGTTGATGTAGATAATGGCATTTGGGGGAGGAGAAGGGTAGAGAAATAAAGAAGAAAGAGGAGAAGGAGAATCACGTTTTTGGGTATCGGGTTTGATTTTCTTCGTGAAAGAGTTTTGGTGAAAGAAAAGGTACAACATGAAGAAGGTAGAGCATCGGGTGTGGGTTTTAAAAAAGTTTTATTATTATTATTATTTTAATATTATGCTGACGTGGAAAATTGTGGGAGTTTCAAAAACTTCGGTTTTATATATATATATATATATATATATATATGGCGTATGATCAAGGAAGTGAATACCGTACCAGAGGCTGTACCAGTTTGGCCAACGGTACGATATATTTTAGATACCGGTCAATACCGGTGTACCATTTTGGGTTTACCGCTATAATAAATATATATATATATATATATATATATTCATTAATTTAAGTTTTATTGATTAAATCTCATAAATATAAGTTTGTTAGTTTTTAGACCCCTTAAAACACAATTGAATTAACCTAGGTAATTAGCCAAGTTGTTAATTAGTCCAAATTCCAAATCTAAGTTATCACAATCAAACAATCATATCATGCAAAGTAGCGGAAAAATAAATAACACAATGATATGATAACCCAGGAAAACCAAACTGGTAAAAAACCTGAGAAGGATTTAACCTAGCTATCCTCAAGGTAAAAAGCAAATTCACTAGAAAGAATCGAAATTCATACAATAAGACTTACAAGCCCCCACGCTCAACTTCTTATCGCTACCAACCAGTAGAACTTACTGACACGACCATGTGCAAGCTCCGAATCCACGGACTCCTTCTTTCTTGGATTCACCACCAAATACAAGCACACCTGCTTGTGTTTTCTTTAAGCTTCAATGGCAACAACTGAATTGATCATTAAGGCGTAGATAAATCTTCTCCTTGAAAACCCTAAGTTTTTGTAAAGGAAAGCTCATCTAGATCTCACAAGAAATTTACACAAACTGCAATAATGAGCAACACTAAAACGTGACTAGGGTTTGCCTTTTATACTTAGGACAAATAAGAAACCCTAAAAACGTTTTAAAACACTTAGGGCTGAGTTGGAAAAGTCTGCAGAAAATCATTCTACCTGAGCTTCGATCGATCGAGCCTGTCTTTCGATCGATCGAGCCAGGCCGAAAGGCACAATGCTTTCTTGCTTTAACTCGATTCCTACTTTACATAAATGTACAACTTTGAGCTAGTCTAAAACACTTCTAAGCACATTGTTTTGATCATGGTTTGCCAACAATACAAATTAGAGTTCTAAATATATAAAATTCTAAGACTTTAGAACCTAACAAAGTTATATAACCATATTGTCAATGACTCAATTCTTAACCTGTAATTCTAATCCAAGCTCAATAAAAAATAATAGATACACTTATTAAAAAATAATAACAATCAAATTAATATTATATTATATTAAAAATAAGAACTAATCTGCCACACGTGGGACTTTTAAAATTTCAATTCATTTGGTAGCAAAAGTAAAAAAATGCTAGTTGTAAAGTAACAACTATCAGTAAATATCAATTTGAAGAGTTTTTAAAGCATGCTAGCTGTGAAGTCTATTTCTTGGGCGTGATAAGTATCATTTGAGAGGTTAGAAAAACCGAGAAAGATAGAGAGAAAGAGAAAGTTAGATGGAGAGAGAGAGAGAGAGAGAGAGAGAGAGAAGAAGATGAAGATGACGTAGCAACAGCCAAAATCAGTCCATGCCCCGACTTGAGGTCGAGAATGTAGAGATCTTTGCCGGTGGAAGGTGAGAATGAGAAAGAAACACTTTTCTTTTTCCGATATGGTATGAATTTACCGGCCAAAATTCGATATATGTCTCCGATATAGCCGAAACAACCCAGTAATGTCAGTATATTTTCCAGAACGAAACTACCTTGTTTCTGTACCGGCATAGGCACCGGTACGATAAATTCCAATTGTACCGGCCGGTACGGTACGGAATTAACTACCTTACGTATGATCACTACCATTTTTTTTTCTTTCAACCCTAGAAAAAAGTACTAAAAATAGTAATACTTAAGCTTCTAGTAAGATAACATTGTAATATTTGATATAAGATAGTTTTGGAAAATGTTATATATGTATTATATAGCATAATTGTTATAGAACTTTATTAGAAATGTGTTCAACATAAAAGAAAAATAATTATAAATTGCACACACATATCTATTACAATTATTCTATCGGAGTAATAAGAAATTAAAAAAAAAAAAAAAAAACTTTGTAGGAACATTATAGAATAAAAGTTAATATAGAATGTGTTTTTCTCTTTCTTTAATTCTAAAACAAAATACATATCCCAAACACTCACAGTGAATCACATTATTTACAAAACCTACAAATCAACAACATTCGACCTTAAAATCAAAATCATAATCATTGTTGTCATCTATATATATCTAAAAGCTAAAATGTAGCAATTATTGTTGTTACGCTCCTGTTGAGCCATATCATCGGCCACATTACTATTGTTTTATTTTATTTTTTTGGTTTACTGAAACTATTAATTTTCTATTGCAGATTTATTTTTTGTGGCCAACATGATGCACTACACTCCACCATGAACTCTATTGACTATATTCAAAGCTCCTTTCAACATTGAATTTTAGTTTTTATGTGAATAGCATGGGATACAAGGTGGTCTTTTGCACTACTACCATAAGTCAACTAAATTTTCATTTTTTCACTTTTTTTTTTGGTTTACCAACTTTGTTAATTTTCTATTGCACAGTTAATTCTTTGTGGCCAACATGATGCACTACACTACGCCATAAACTCTAATGCCTATATTCAAAGCTCCTTTCAACATTCAATTTTAGTTTTAATGTGTAGCATGTGATACAAGGTTTTTTGCACTGCCACCATAAGTTAACTAAATTTTCCTTAAAAATAAGAAAAAGAAAAAAATACCACTATAATCACTTTTATTATAAAACATATCATTCCTACTTAAAGAGAAAATGATTATAATCACTTGTAAGAACTGAAATTGGATTGGTCCTAGTATAGGATTGGGTTTTAGCCTAATAAGTCCAAACAATGAATTTGTAGAGCGTGGGTGAAAGAACTAATTCTATTCCAGAAGAAAGACAATAATAGTTACTAATTTAAGAGCATTAAACACAAATAAGATAAGAAAATCCGTCCTCGACACGGATTGAGGAGCTGTGTTATAATGTATTGTTCATAAACAAAGTTACAAGAGTTCAAAGTATTATTACAAAGATTTCTTGGTTTTTCCGAACTCTTTCCTTTAGGTCACCTTCCCATGCTATATACTACAATCTTGATATCATCTCTATCATACACGTGTAGGTTAGATTCTTGGAGCTCCTTCTTATCCCATCCAACACCTCCCAGAACCATCAACTAGTAGCTGTAAGGCTGCTTAACCACTGTTCAAGTATCACCTCCACATTAATGTGGCCAGAGAGTTAGTTGGGAGGCATTCAATGTGGAAGTAGCAGATTTTGAAGATATTTGTTGCCTCCCTTTGCTCATCCCTTATCCAATGTCCGGCTCTTAGTTGTGATCAACCTTGAAGAATGTCCAGGATGATAAGACATTCTTACTGATCTCGAATCTCTGTTTCCGAGATGACTTTTCTCCTCGGATGTATTTTGGACTATCACATACAATCTTTATTTCTTCTTCTTATACCATTCCCACTATGACCTTATTTGACCATCCTTGGATTGGTTAATATCCTCGGATTGGGCCATTGGGCCGTAGGCCCAACTCATACAGCCTTATTAGTATCTTCAAGATAATTGGCCCCCACATCACTATTCATCTATTACTATTTTTTCATTTTCAAAGAATTAGTCAGGCTTTAATTTTGGTTTCCCATTTATTTGTAATTTGTAATTTTTTAAACTTTTATAAAAATATTTATTTGTATGTTATAACAGTTGATTCCATTGAAATTTTTTTGTATCTATATATGTCTAAAAGCTAAAGCGTAGCAATTATTGTTGATACTACTTGTTGAGCCACATGATCTGGCACATCACTATTTTATTTTATTTTTTTTTGGTTTACCAAAATCTATTAATTTTCTATTGCAGAATTAATTCTTTTAATGCACTAGACTCCACCATAAACTCTATTGTCTATATTCAAAACTCCTTTCAACATTGAATTTTAGTTTTAATGTTTATAGCATGGGATACAAGGTGATCTTTTGCACTACCACAATAAGTTAACTAAATCTTCTTTTTTTCACTTTTTTTTTTTTTTGGTTTACGGCATAATTATAACTATCTCTTGTCCACAGCATGCCGACTGTGCACGCTTCTATCGTAGATCATTTTCTATCTTTGAAAAATGTTGATATTATGACTTTGTAAAGGTGGTCTTTTGCACTACTACCATAAAACTAAGGAATTGATGATGAATACCTCATTTCTTGTCGACCTCATTTTTAATAGGACTTTGTTAATAGGTGCCGGCTAGCACCTGTTAATGAACCAGCCTCCGAGTCCAAAAAATTGGTAAAGTTTTACTTTTTAGTTGTAGTTGATGTTAGACGTGTGTTTTGGTATCTCTAATAATTATAGGACAAATATGCCCATTTAACACACCTTTAACACATTTCCTTCCATTTCATTTTTTATTTACCATCCAATTTTGATTTATCAATATTTTACTCTTCATCTTTTTTCACTTTACCAATATCAAAAAGACCACCTTGTATCCCATGCTATTCACATTAAAACTAAAATTCAATGTTGAAAGGAGTTTTGAATATAGAAAATAGAAAATAGAGTTTGAACAAAACTTAGGTACAATACCTTAGGTGCTGTTCCTTAAGTTCCCCTTTTAAGATTTAGCCATGTAGCTACTTAATTAAAAATATACTTTCATCATTTGAGAAAAAATTCATGTGATTGAATCTTAAAATGAGAACCTAAGGAACAACACCTAAATCTTGCCCATAGAGCTTATGGTGGAGTGTTGTGCATCATGTTGGCGACAAAAAATAAATCTGCAATAGAAAGTTAATAGTTTCAATAAACCAAAAAAATAAATAAAATAATAGTGATGTGGCCGATGATATGACTCATCAAGAGCGTAATAACAATAATTGCTACACTTCAGCTTTTAGATATATATAAATGATAATGGCGATTATGATTTTGATTTTAAGGTCAAATGTTGTTGATTTGTAGGTTTTGTAAATAATGTGATTAACTGTGAGTGTTTGGGAAATTGGGATATGTATTTTGTTTTAGAATTAAAGAAATAGAAAAACACATTCTATATTAACTTTTATTCTATAATGTTCTTGCAAAGTTTTTTTTTTTTTTTTTTTTTTTTTTTTTTTTTTATAATTTGTCATTACTTTGATTGAATAATTATAATAAATATGTTTGTGCAATTTATAATTATCATTTTTTATGATGAACACATTTCTAATAAAATTCTATAACAATTATGTTGTATAATACATATATAACATTTTCCAAAACTATCTTATATCAAACATTACAACGTTAACTAACTAGAAGCCTTAAGTTTTACCCTTTTCAGTACTTTTTTCAAGGGTTGGAAGGAAAAAAAAAAATATATATATATATATATATTAATTGTAGTGATCATACGCCGTATTTTTTCTATGATGGAACCCCTGATGAGTCACTTTCTTAGTGCTTGTTTAGTCACTAACCACCTTGTCCTAATGTAAGTCACAGAGTCTAAGTCTTTGTTATTAAGTCCTAATGTAAGTCACAGAGTCTCTCAATAATATGTTATCAAGCAAGTGTGAATTTACAAAGGTAATGGCTAACCACAAGAATTACCAAAGCTAAGCTAGCAAGATATTCAATATGGATTAGAGCATTAGCACCAGCTAATGTAAAATAGCATATTGTCCAAAATATAGCCAATGAAACCCAAAAATTACTCACATTAAATTATGAACCATTTATGCAGGATGAGATTTTACTATAATGCTTGTGAAAAAATACTAGTCACTACCATATACTGAGTAGTGGGTAGCACTTTTTTAGTTATGAAGAAACACATCAATGAAATGGAAATATAAGAACATTAATAGGTCTCTATTATGATTTTCAATTACTATCAGTATTATCTTGAATTTTTTGAGTGAATGAGCACTAAGAAAGGGACTTAGCAGTAGTAATCGCCTAAAAAACTTATGTGCAACTTTCTTCCCCAACATGGTGCGTGTTTCACTGTTAGTCAAATATATATGGTCCACTATAACAAACTTGAGTTTTTTCAACATATTGTTATCCACCGTCACTAAAAGCCTTAAGTTTGTTTGGTTTTTAGTACTTTTTTCATGGTATTAACCTTTGAAAAAAAATAAATAATAATTTTTGTAGTGATCATACGCCCCATTTTTTCCATGGTAGGACCCCTGCTGAGTCCCTTTCTTAGTGCTTGTTTAGTCTCTAATAACCTTGTTTAGTCTCTAATAACCACCCATCAATTGATTTTTTTCAAAAAAGGAAACCAACTAAATTGTCGCAATGTAAGTTACAAATTCAAGTCTTCGTACTCAGAGTCAAGGCTTTCTTCTATAAAAATAAAATAATAATAATAATAATAAAAAAAATAAAAAAATAAAAAATAAAAAAAAGAAGAAGAAGAAGATTCAAGTCTTGTTTATCAATAAGTCTCCAAACACACCCAATGTCCTGCCCGTCTCCTCCATGGTTTACAAAGTCATAATTTCACCATTTTTCTTTTTTGATAAAAGATAGAAAATGATCTATCATAGAAGCGTGCACAATCGGCATGCTGTGGACAAGAGATAGTTATAATTATGCCCTAAACTCACTCTATTGTATCATGTTTTTCTTTTCTTTTTTTCATTTATCCTAAAATATAATGTGGACTGTTTTAACGGGTGCCGTACAGCACCCGTTAATAGCACTCATGAAGAAATAATAATGGATCTACGTGAAAGTGACAAATAGCTAATTATAGTCTTATAATAAAATAGTTATAGTAAAAATTGTGGTATTTTATATGCTACTAGTTCCAAAAAATGAGCATAAATTTTGACTAAGACTTCTAACGAATCCAGTGACTTGACTGCCCTTTAAAATTTGCTACAAAAGCGTCACCATGCAATAATGTAAATTGTGGGGACAGATATTAAATTCTGATTTAAATTTTGATAAAGAGTTCCAATTTCGAACTAAACCAATGACTTGACTGCTCTAAAGAATTAGCCCCAAAAGCATCGTTATGCAATAATGCATATCTTAAGAACGAATATCAAATTCTAACTATTCCAATGACTTGACTGCGCTTTTACAGATCTGGCAATTCAAATTGTCTCAGTCTAGTTTTGCAGCCAGGTCTTTGATAAACTTTTTTTCACTCTCCATCAAAAATTACTCCAAAAATAAAAATTACTAATAATAAAACTAAAAACAATTAAGTTCAGTAAACTAATTTTACCTAAAACAAACAAATTGATCCTTTAAAAAATTTTAAACAAAATAATTTTGTCCATATTTAGACACCAGAGCACCGGGGGGGGGGGGGGGGGGGGGGGGGGGGGGGGGAGGGGGGAGAGAGGGGGTAGTTGCCCCCCTGACTTGCCCTAGAATTTGTATATAATAGTATAAGAACTTTGTTAATAGGTGCCAGCCAACACCTATTAATGAACTAGCCTTCGAGTCCCACCTGCATAGAAAATTGGTAAAGTTTTACTTTTCAGCTGTGGTTGATGTTAGACGTGTATTTTGGTATCTCCAATAATTATAGGACAAAAATGCCCATTTAACACACCTTTAACACATTTCCTTCCATTTCACTTTTTATTTCCCACCCAATTTTACTTTATCAATATTTTACTCTTCATCTTTTTTCACTTTACCAATATCAAACTCACTTTCTTTCACTTTACCATTATCAAACCCACTTAAAAAAATAAAAAAATAAAAAATAAAAACCTAGAGAGAGAGATGAAGAAAAGTTCAAGCGTTCAATGAAGGATTAATCAATTATTTGCAAGGTACAATAATTTTATTTGATTAAATTCATATTTATTTTTTTAAATATATTTGAATATGAGGTTAATCTTATTTTATTTGTATCATTTTTTTTAATCCTAAAATATAATGTAAACTGTTTTAATGGGTGTTGTACAGCACCCGTTAACAGCACTCATAGTATAATACTAGAGTTTGATGTTAGAAAGCCTAAATTGCCCCTCTACACATATCAGAAAGCGTGTTACTTTAAGAGGAAAAAACAATCACCATACTAGTTTTCGTCTTTTCCTAGCGGGCCACTTAAATAGTTAAATTGGCCACTAAAGAATTTCTTTACTTCTCACAGGGTCATAGTATATAGTACAAACTACAAACTACATACTGGTATTTTTTTAGACATAAAAAAGGTCAATGATGAAAAAATTGAAATCACCTTCTTTTTTTGTGTGTAGAGCATTAAAAGAATCTATTTTGTGTTCTTTCCATTCAAGATGTAAACCAAAATATACGATTTTTTTTTTTTTTAATGGCCCACATGTATGAGATGATGTGATAATTTGAGGAATATTGTGAAATTGCTGTGAATTTTTATTGTGTCCTTGACATGACTCCTATTTTATTCTAATTTTTCACAGTTTCATACTCTTTCTATAAATCCTAATTTTAACTACTTAAACAAATAAAGAAACATATGCTTAATTCTACAATTTTTTTTTTAAAGAATTCAAGGCATTGAAACATTGATACAACTTTATAGGTATATTATTATATTCCTAACACTCCTACATTAATTTATTTTCTCAATTTATTTTTATTTCAACATTATGTATTTAGATTTTTTTATTATTTACTATAATTTGATTATTTTTGTTTTCTTTATTTGAATGATATGAAATATATATATATATATAGAGAGAGAGAGAGAGAGAGAGAGAGACGTGTAGTTAATTGAGCTTATGAACAAACATGATCATAATAATGAGTATCGAGGTATCAATTAATCTTCCCCCTGAGTTGAAATCCTGGCTTCGTCACTGCGACGCACACATAAAATACTCAAACAAATAAATAAATAACCATTAGTTGTTAAACAAAAAAGTTGGAGGTTAAAGCCGTCACACACAACTAACAGAAAAGCTGCCCTTTAACTTTTAAGTCCTAGCTCCATCCCTGCTAGGCACACTCAAGATTTTTAACCTAGAATATTAACTAAAAAAATAAAACCTAGAATATTAACTGATGATGCTGAAAAATCAACAGTGAGTCACACGATCCTTACGTGCTCGGAATAATACCTGCGCAATACAAAAAGAGAAGACCTCATAGAGAGCACTGGTGTGGTGTCGGTCAAATACCCTCCGAAAGTCAAATTAGAATTATTTACAACTCTAGAGTGCCAGAGTTGGGGGAAATTATGCGTATCTTGATCCACGGGGTCTTAGGTTTTCATAGTAGTAGAGGGTTGACCTTCTTTCCTTGAGTAAGAAGTCTTTTCCTTATAGGAGTCTTTATGGGCGTACTTAGCGGAATCCTTTCCTTGTAGGAATCCTTTTGTTTAGCACCAAGCATGAAGCGTAAGATATTTCCTTATATACGCATCCTCGTCGCCTAAGGTCCTCCTGTCAGCTATAAGGTGCGCTTCATGTGCTTCTTAACGTCGTCACTTGCCAATGGATCCTGATGAGTTTATTCAGAGCATCATTTTATACCTTCGCAGGGGTGAGTACTACTACTATGGTTTTATCATCATCAGTAAGTAAACCTAGTATCAAAATTACTGTCTCTTTTTTATTTTTCTCCTTTGGAACCGGCTATCACAAATAGAGTCCAATCAGGCAATCACTAATGTGACAAGGAATCATTTAAATTCAAGCAAAGATCGATAAAGGAATTCATACTACTAGTAAGAACAAAGAACCGTGAAAAATTAAGTAGGTTCTATCAACTGTCAAGAAGTATAATTGTTAGGAGTTGCATGACAGACATAAAGTGAGAAGTATTTTGAAGACACCAATTTTAGACTAATTTTCAACAAACTTAGGCAACCTTCAACTGATATCAAATGATCAATTACATTTTGGGATTATTTAGTAGAATATTGAAAGAGAGCGCATGCATTACCCAAAATGAAAATTGAAAATGATCAAATAGATATGAAAACCCAAAAATTGGCCGAAGATGTGAGTTTTCGTAAAAAAGATTACGAAGACTTGACTCTATAACTAGCATTTGGACAAGTTAGTGGATTTTTTTTTCTTCAGGGGTCCCATCATGGAGAAAATGAACCACTTATTACCAAGACTTGACTCCTTTTAACAAAGGAATCAGGGGTCCCAAAATAAAGAAAATTGGCCACTTAATTTCAGAGGCTTGACTTGACTCTAAACTGAAGTCTCTAAGACTCTAATTACAGTGTAACTTGCGTGTTTTCTGGGAAGAAGTTGGCACACAAGTTTTTTGGCAATTGATAACTGGTGATTCTTTTCTAAATCAAGTGGTCTTCATTCACTCATGAAATTAACGTTGATAGTAATAAAAACAAATAAAAAAATAAAAACTCTTGCTGACCCAGTGAATTAGAGGAGGCATGTTTTTCCGTTTCATTGAATTTATACGCTTTCTTAAGTTCATAACTACAATAGTGCTAAATCCCCACTACTGAGTATAAGATATACGGATTCTCGACCAAAAAAAAAAAAAAAAAAAAAAATTAAAAGATATATGCTGTGTCTTTACTAGAAACATGGATATTGCATTCCAGGCGTACTTTGAGAAGCAATTTAAAAATAAATAAATAAAACAAGTGCATATATATTAGGGGTGGTGGCACGTTGAGGCCAGGGTGGTCACAGGACCACTCTCACCTAGATTTATATATATATATATATATATATATATATATATATATAATTTAAAATTTTATATTTGTTTTCATACCCTAAAAAAAATTTTGTGACCACCCTAAGTTTTTATTTATTTATTTTATTTATTTTTTTATGCCCAATAAAATTAAACTTTGGTCGATAATTTGATATACTTAACAATATATTAGGGCCTTTCAAGCAAAAAAAAAAAAAAAACCCAAAAAATATTTATTGAACTAAAATATGAAAATATATAATAATAATTAGTCACTGACCCGTGTGATGCACGGGAAACCTATTGACTATGAAAAAAAAAAATCCAACAATGAAGGAAGAATTTAAATTATCATTTACGCAATGTTGTTGACAGTGCCAAACAGCCTTAAAAATAAACTTATAGATCATAAAAAATATCATTATAAATTAATATAGTATTGATAATGCACCTAAACTTTGATATGTTTAATATAGAACTCTTGATCTAACTTCAAAATAAATTCTACAAAATAGGAATATATATATATATATATATATATTTTTTTTTTTTAAATCAAGTTAAGAACTCTCTCAAAAAAAAAAAAAAATCAAGTTAAGAAAATAGAAAAACTATTAAATTCATGAAAGCAATCTTAGAAGAAACTGAACAAATGACAATGCTATTTCCATTCAATGACACATATTGAGAGTATATAGGAACAATAATGAAACAACTAAAACTTGTGAGTAAAAAAAAAAAAAAACCATTTTGTAGTAGCCTCAATTGATGGCTATTACATACTGGATATATTTCAACTGAGTTTCAATTCAAGTGTTTATCTAAAATTTTAAAATTTTCATCAGTATTTGAATTGAATTTTTGCATAATTTGGTTAATTGTATAGTCACCTTATTTCCATCCTTAGACACCACTGTAAACACACAACTATGATTAAGTTGTCACAAAAGGTTTTTTATTTTTTATTTTTTTATTCTTTTTCAATTCACCGATCTATGAAGGTTTTGGGGTTAAGGTGAAAATTCTAGAGAAATCAACAAATAGTCAGAGGCTTCGATTATATTGTACAGTCACACTATTTCCACCAAACTTTTAAATTCCATTTTAGAGGTTGTTCTGAATTAGCTACTGGAACGGAATATTTTGGTATCAGTATGTGCCGGTGCGCCATTTCAGGATTATGCACCAGGTATATATTTAAATATATATATGTATATATATATATATATATATATATATATAAATAAAATTACTATTATTTATTATTATTGAGCTAAAGTTTTTATATTGATTTCTTCACAAAAAAAAAAGTTTAAAAAATGAATATATATAAAATTTTAATGAAGGAACGTTCAAAATTAAATATGCTACTATTGTAAATAAGCAAGCAGAAAAGGGTATTTGTAAAACATGCAACTTTCCTGGAAACTTTTCAAAAATTCATCATTCCCAAGCACGTGACTCACCGCTCCATATCTCCTCAGCCACTACCCTTCTCCCTTTCTTATTTTTACTTTTTCATTATCACAGAACCTTTTCAAACTCTCTCCTTATCTTTTTTTCACCTTCCTTTAATTTAGAGTCTTTAGCCAGAACTCTAACCTTCTTGCCAAATCACAATAGTGTTGAGTACCTCATAACAATTAGACCTACTCATTCCCCATGATTAATTGAGATCAAGTACACAAAAGCGAGCAAATTAGCAAATAAGGCCAACTTTTTATTTTGGCCCGGAAAGAGTATTTCGGCCAAAATGCTGAAATTTCAAATTTTTTTCCCTCTTAGAAGATGTAAGTGGTTTTGGTTTGTATTGGGCTTGTGGTATAAAGGGAGATGGGAATGAAAGGAAGTAGAAAGATCAATCGGGACAGATGAGTGGTGGGGGAACGATAGAGAGCTATATTGGGTTTGGCTGTGAATCTACGTTTTGGAGGAAGGAGAAAGCTATATTGGGTTTGGTTGTGGATCTGCGTTTTGGAGGAAGAGAAGGCAGAGCATCAGGTTTTAGAAAAGTTTTATTACTTTTTTGTTTTTTTTTTTTTAATCATGTTGACGTGGAAAATTGTGGGAGTTTCAAAGGTTTCGGTTATATATATATATATATATATATATAGATAATAATAATAATAGCAAGACCAATAAAAACCTTATGAAAAACAATAGCATAATATAATAATATTATTCTAAACTAGAAATTTGTTACACTTACCTTGGAGCACCCTTTAAATTCAACAATTTCTTCTTTGTCTAGATCTTTGCCCTTTTTCTTCAATCAACCTAACAAGACACTACAACAAAATGTACTTTCAGTGACGAAAAATTTCGTCACTAAAAGTCCGATTTGTTTAAAAAAGAAAAAAACTTTTAGCGATGAAATCGTTTCATCGCTAAATGTTTTCCTCGCTAAAAACAGTATTTAGTGACGAAAATTTTTCATCACTAAAAACCATTTCAATTTATTAAATCATATTTAGTGACGAATAATTTCGTCACTAAAACTACTTTCGGGTACATATAGTGACAAAAAAATTCGTCACTAAAACTATTTTTAAAAAAATCCAGGCACATATAGCGATGAAAATTTTCTTCACTAAAACCATTTCTTACAAAATTCTGCTACATTTAGTGACGAAATATTTCGTCACTAAAAAAAATTTTTGTTGCTATATTTGTGAGAACAAATTCGTCGCTAAAACTTATTTTATGTTTTTATTATTTTCATGGCTTTGATATTAACCTGTAACCTGCCATTACATTATTAAAACCTTACATTTGATTAACAAATTTATTTCAACAACACATTTATAAAAAATCGATCCATACATTCCACAAGTTAAAATTAAAATAAGTATCCAATTCAAACTCCTTCCATACAATAATTGTTTGCAACACATACAATAACTTAAGATGTTTTATTACAATACAAAAAATGTAGCATAATATAATTACAACCAATGGAAGATGTCTCCATATGTCTTCAAATAATGCCAAAAGTAAATCCCCTAAAGCCACCAATAAGAAATTTGCACAAATTTAAAAACACTACTAAATTAAAATCGCAAAGTAAAAACATTAATTATGTTATAAGAAACATTTCTAACAATGCATTAAGAGTAGCCACATCAATAAATTAAAATCACAACTCCTAATGTATAAGTTGTAGAAAGCAAATATAAATTTTCAAGTGTAATATAATAGAATTAGTTTCAAAAGATACATAAAAAATGAAGTGTTTTAACTTGAAGATAAAGTACTAACCAATAAGTGATTTAACTTGAAGATGAACCACCCCCATAGGTGAAACTATCATCATGCAAGCTACCCGCTTGCTCCAACACAACAACCCACCACAAAACCAATCACAAACATCACAACTATAATGCTTACAAGTATTGAAATTGAATAAAGGAACACAATTGCTACTATCAACAAGTTTCATTCACATTTGCAAGAAATTAAAAACACTCTCAATATGAATTTAAACCACCTTATAATACCATGCAAGCCACCCGCTTGCTCCAACACAACAACCCATCACAAAACCAATTACCAACATCACAAGTATAATGCTCACAAGTATTGAAATCAAATAAAGGAACACAATTGCTACTAATCAACAAGTTTCATTCACATTTGCAAGAAATTAAAAACACTCCTAATATGAAAAGCACCTTATAACACCATGCAAGCCACCCGCTTGCTCCAACACAACAACCCATCACAAAATCAATTTCCAGCATCACAAGTATATATAGAGTTTTATAAGTTTTTATCTAGAATATACTTACTTTGGTCAAGTTAAGTTTACAACTTTCAGAAAAAATCCAAAGTTAACTTGTGTTCTTCACCTTGTTCCTCACAATCCCAATGATTTAATGGCTGCAGTCATCAACACATTCTATGTATCAATAGGATTTCACCTGCATGCAACACATAAAACAATGAAGCTTTACCTCTTAATGGAGACAATGCAAGAATTTCAATAAAAAGATGAATCTCAATCTAGAATACCATAGATTTACATAATAAATAATAAGTAGATAATTGACATAAAGTCATTAGAATTAGGTAAATCACAACCAGCATTGAGAAAAAGAAGGAAACACAATGTTATAGTAAATAAAGGTGTTAAACTACCCTATCAAGAAGTCTTTCACTGCTTAGGTGTTAAACACATGGAGCATACCTCAAGAGATATAGCACCCTGGTCACTCCAATTCATATGGATGCAAGATCTTCCAAGAGCTGCAAACCAAGCATCATCTCTCCTATTTAAAGAAAATTCCTTGAAACAATAAGCCATAGTAACTCAAGTATACATTAGTTACAAAAAGGCATAATACAACATAATGTGGACAAGTAAACAAGTAGACCAAGAAGATATAATCACGTACATAGAAGACCATCAAAAGCACGAACAAGGAGCGTTTTGATTTAAGTTGAAGATATTGCAAGAAAATAAAGGATTGAGGCCGAGAAAAATAGACATGCTACAGTTACTCAAATTAGAGTTGCACATGATCTAATACAAACAAATTTAATTCAATTTTGTCCCATGTAGACTAAGAAATCGTATATTCACCAGATCAATTATTTATCTCCAGTCATCAACAACAACTAGCTAAGGGAAACTCATTCATTTACAAAGAATGTCATTTGTCCAACAAAGCTGCATAGATTTTAAAAATGTTGTGAGGCTCTACATGACTCCTTGCGCATCACTTAAGTGTTTATGCAAGCACCTAGCTCACCTTTGACAGCTCTAAAATAGACACAATTTAATATAGGTATCATGTTTAACCTTATTACAATCAATATGGTAGTTAGTGTTATAGGAAACCAGGGAAAAGCCAGAGGTGGGGGCATCCTCCAAAACAAGTGGGTCTACACGAAAAAGTGTTCATATATATATATATATATATATATATATATATATACATGTTTTATAGAAACATTTCCTATGAAATGCTTCATATATAGCCAAGAGTCTATATAGCACATATCTTATGAAAACATATTATGAAATGCATGGCCTTATGAAGAGACCAAGTATTCATATATGTATGAGTTTTATAAAAAAAATTTCCTATGAAATATATTATTGGCGTTTAAGGTGTAGCAAAGTGTATGAAATGAATGGCCTTATAGAGTTAGCCAAGTGCCCACACACATCTCATATGGAAACATTTTATGAAATACATGCCCTTAAAGGCTTAGCCAGGTGTATGAAATGCTTAAGCTGAAAGGCTTGGTCAAATGTATGAGCTTAAAGGGCTTATCCAAGTGTATGAAATGCTTACCCTTTAAACTTTAAAGTGTAAGAAATGCATGACAAAAGGCTTGGACAAATGTATGAGCTTAAAGGGCTTAGCCAAGTGTATGAAATGCATGGCTTTAAAGGCTTAATTACATGAATGTTTACAAATATTTATAAAGTATGGATGAAACAAATATCAAGCCAAATCATAAAATAAATAAGTTTCTACAAATGTTACATATACCAAACATCACAATCTTAATAGGAACCAAGTAAAATACTATAAAGTCTATAATAGCATTTTGGCTTTAAGGCTTTACTTTCATTTCATTTCAGACCCAAAGAATATCTCTAGATTGGTGATGAAATAAGCTCATTGATCCAAACTAAAAAATAAATAAAAAATAAACTCATTGAATATGAAATAAATAAATCCAAAATAATCATTGACAAACAAAAAAATAAAAACAAAAAACCTTACCGAATCCAGATCGTCGCGAATGGTCCGAATCGGCGGTGAAGAATTCGTCGCAAAGGGTCCACAACGGCAACGAATGGGTTCGAATCGTCGAGAATGGTCAAGAATGGGTTTGAATCGGTGACGGTGGGAGCTAAAATAAAACTTCAAAACCGTTGCGAATGGCTCCAAATCGGCGAAGAATGGTTTCGAATCGATGACGAATGGGTTTAAATCGTCAAGAATTGGCAACAAATCAGCTGAAATAACACTTCAAAACCATTGAAAATGGGCGACGAATGGGTCAGGAGCTAAAGCAACACTTCAAAACTGTCGAGAATCGTCTAGAACCATTGAGAATGGAGTTTGAATTGTCGAGAATGGGTCAGGAGCTGAAACAACACTTCAAACCATCGAGAATGGGTCGAGAACCATTGAGAATGGAGTTTGAATCATCGAGAATGGGGTTTGAATCATTGAGAATGGAGTTTGAATCGTTGAGAATGTAGGTTGAATCGTTGAGAATGGGTTGGTGTTCGGCAACGAATGGTTTGGCTTTTGGCTTTTGAGGAATGGTTCGGCACTGAAGTAAAATGGCTTTTGGCTTTTGGCTGAAATAAAAGAGACAAATGGATTTAAATAGTCAAGTCTTTAGCGACGAAAATTTTCCATCGCTAATGCCTACTTTGTCATCGCAAAAGGTATATGGTTTTTAAGTTTTTAGCGACGAATGTCAGTTTTGTCCCTAAAGAACCCAGGCTTTGTTAAGATTTTTAGAGATGAATTATGAATTTCGTCACTAAAAACATAGAAGTGCAAAAATATTTTTATTTTTAGTGACGAATATTTTTCGTTGCTAATTCTTCCTTATAGTGACGAAAATCAGAGCCCAAGCTTTGTTAAGATTTTTAGAGATGAAATTCATATTTCGTCACTAAAGCATACTTTTAGTGACGAATTGTGATTTCGTCACTAAAAACATATAAGTGCAAAACTATTATTATTTTTAGTGACAAATTTTTTTCGTCGCTAATACTTCCTTATAGCAACGAAATGATTTTCGTCACTAATACTATCCACATCAATACCTACAGTGACGAAATATTTCATCACTAAAGATTTCAACTTTTAGCGACGAAATATTTCGTTGCTATAGATTAATTAAACTCGCGCCAAAGTTTCCCTCCACTAGTGCCCATTTTTCAGATCACAATAGCAACAAAATTTATTTTCCGTCGCTAAATGTTATAATTTTTTTCATTATTAGTGACGAAATATATTTGAAAGTTCAAAAAACGTGTACAAAACACCTTTGAACGTTTAGACCCCCAAATTACAACTTAACCAATTCAAGCAATATGTCAAACAACTAGTGTGCGGAAACTTAACATATGCTATAATATGAAATTGGTTAAAAACTATCTAAGCCATAACAAAATAAAACCACAGCAGATGATGAAAAGGCAAAGATACAGAGGAAGGAAGATGCAAACACAAAGACAACACGTGATGTGTTATCGAAGAGGAAACCGAAGCCCTCGGCGTAAAACCTCTCCGCCGCCCTCCAAGCGGTAAACAATCCACTAGAAAATACAGTTGGGATACAAGGACAGCAATAGACCCTCCAAGCCTAATCTACCCAGTGCACCTAAGCCCTCCAAGCTTCTTGCTCCAACGAGGTTGCGCCGAACCTTTTTCTTTTCTAGCTTCCCGGATTCCGCTACTAGACCGTAGCATCAACCAATGAAGATTGGTTCCTTCCTAACTGCTTCCCAGAAATCCAATAGCAGTCTACAATGAATGATGATGGTGAGAACCTGGTTTGGTATAATGCCTCTCAAGGATTTGACAATGGAGAGGAAGAGAGTTGAGGATTTGAAGAGTCTCTAAGGTATAGATTGTGTGTGAATCAATCTTGTTTTTCTTTAGGGTTTCTCTCTCAAAATTCTCTCTGGAAGCTCTCTTTTCAATCGTGGGTAATAGGGGTATTTATACTGGAGTGGGAGAGGAATGTGAAACGTCAGGTTTAACAAAACAGGGGTGGCTCGCGGCTTGGCTAAGTCGCGAGATCCCAGTCGCGAGATAACCGTATGGCCAGTTGTCTTGTTTTGTCCTGTAGTGCTCCAGCTAGCATGACTGTTCATCTTCCAGCATGCTTGGCACGTGTGCTGCTTCTGGCGGCTTGCAGCCGCGAGTCACCCGCGAGTCCCAGCCGCGAGTCTCTGTTTTCTTGCACACTCTTGAGCAAACTTCACTCTATCTCACTCACTACCCTTACATCAAACCCACCTAAATACAAGGTTACTAAATGCTGAATTACAAGCAAATTTGGCACGGAATAAAGACAATTAGATGGTTGAATAAATTCAACCTTACAATATTAGTGACGAAATTCATATTTCGTCACTAAAGCTATATTTTTAGCGACGAAAAATATTTCCTCACTAATTTTCGTCGCTAAAAATACATTTTGTTGTAGTGAGACACTAAGATTTTCTAATTTTGAACATAAGACATCCTCTAGCTAATCCAAACACCAATCCACACTAATAACACAACCTTCCAAGCAAATCCACTTGTAAACGTTGCATTGTTGTCCTCTTGGAATATTGGTGGTGATATGGCCTCATCAATGCTACATTTCGTTGATAATGGAAATCTACATAATCCCAAGTTCTCGCCATATGAGTTGTTTAGAGATGTTCCAAATTGTTTGCTTTGGGGTATTGGACCCATAAGTTGGTTTTGTGAAAGATTCAAAAATGCCAAAAATGTTAAACTTGTCAATTGCATTGGAATCTTCCCATTAAGCTTATTTGAAGAGAGGTTTGTTACAAACCTATGTATAGAACTCACCCCTGAAAATTGGCTTGTAAGGAGAGGATGGCCAAAAGCTTATAAATACATGGTTAAACTTATACTTAATTCATGTGTGACACTAGGAACATAACAAGGTCTAAGGATTCAAGTACAAACAAATTTTGAAAGATGATGGAATGTGGCCAATTAGCATGTTATGGGAAAGGTTAAGCCCTTAAAGAAACTTCAGCGTTCCAATTACTTAGGGAATATGTCCATGGAACTTGTTGCTTGATAGATCTATGGTAGTGCAAATGGTTAAGATTCTCCCTAGCACAACAAAGTTCTGCCCTTTCATTGAAACCATGACTGAGTCTTGGTAATAGTCTTGCTCCATATATGTTGATTCAACTTCACTTTGTTTGGTTGTTTTAATAGCTTTCGGTCCTTTGAGAAACAGGTAGGTAAAATACTAGTAAACCCATTGTGAGAAAGGTTGATCATTCGCAACAAAAGGAAATATGACTTTGTCTTGAAATTGTCTATTTGACCATTAAATTTGTTGGACCTCAAGATAAGAACTTGTAGCTCTAGAAGAGCTTCCAACTAATAGGGGAAGGAATCGTTTATCTTGTTATTTCCTATGTCTAGAACTTCTAGATATTTACAATTGACCAAAGATTTTGGTAATACCCCTTCTAACTGATTACCATTAAAGATGAGTTATCAACCTATTACCCACTGCAAAAGTTTCAGGCATGGTGCTGTGGAAATTACTGGAGTTTCCCAAACATGGTGGAATTGTACCACTCAAACTGTTATTAGAGATGTCCAAAATTTCAAGGGAAGTTACATTGCAAATTGAAGATGGAGTCTCCCCACTTAATCTATTGTTTGAGATAAAAAATTTATACATAGAAGGTGGTAGAACAGGAAGCTTCCATGTAGTAGATTGGCACAAAGGTTAACAGTTTGGAGCCTTTTCAACTTTTTGAAGATCTCAAATTCCAAAATTCCATTCAGGTCATTTGACGAAATATCAAGGAATGTAAGATTCACAAGATTAGAGATAAACTTTGGAATAGATCCATAAAGCTTATTATTTTTCAATGATAGAAACTACAGTAAATTGTTAATTAATGTTAACGTGTATAGTGTTGTGGGCTTTAGGCCCACCTAGATTGCTTGTATAGCACACATACTTGTACTACACTCTTACTTGTACTGCACACATATGCCTCCTATATAAAGGCTCTCGCGTACATTCTTTTAATGCGAAATATAATACACTTATTCAGTATTTCTAACATGGTATCAGAGCCATTGCTCTAATTTTCTTGTGTTTTGCAATCTCATCTTTATTGGTATTTTTCCCTGCCTTAACTTCTCCTGTCAGTAAACCTTTCTTTTTGGTGCCCTCTCTTGACTGCCCCATTGCCGTTAGAGGTCCTCAAGGTTGAATCTTCACCGCCAGAAGCTCGCTCTCCCACAAAGATCATTGCCCTCATCGGATCTTCACTTCGAACCTCCAATCAAAACACAAGCTATATCACCGTGTAGATCGTCGTCCGATCTACTCATCCTCGTCGGAATTGTCCACATAGGACACTCCATGCGCTGGTTGAAAATCGGCAAGATCCATCCATGCGCTACATGCGCCCTCACACGCCAGAAGAAGCTCGACGCATCCTGATCACGCGCCACTGGTACTCTCGCTGATGTCATCCATGGTGTCATCACTTAACACGTCAGCTCTACTTAACTCATCTACTGACGTCATTCTACTTACGTCATCGTTGACTTCTGCCACAGTTGACCGTTGAAGATTTTGACCGTTGACCGTGACTTTTGGGTTTGACCATTGACTTTTTAATCAGGTTTGACTTTTTGTAATCCAGGTGCTCCTTACCCAGTTTTTCATGTAGATTTCATTTTTGTAGTCCATTTTTACATATTTTGCTTCTAAATGATGAATAAGGACAGGTCTTCTTCTTGTTGCAATAATCGTTGTCGATAATCCAGCAAATGTTTTTGCAATTTTTGCAAACGTTTTGGCCACAATATTGAGACTTGCTATCATCGCAACAAATCAGCTGTTTCAATTTCTGCTACTACTGTTGCTAACACTGAGAGTATCCAACCAATGGCTCCCGTCTTTGCACAATCTCAGTCTTCTGGATTCACTTTCACCATTTCTAGAGATGACCTTATAAACATCATCACTAATGTCATTTGTATGGTTGGTAATGCATCTCATTCCTCTTCTCTCTCAGCTTTATCTGGTATGTCTCCTACCTCTTGGCTTATGGATTCTGCTCGTTGCAATCACATGACACCTCACTCATCTTTATTTTCTGACCTACCACACCTTCTTAATATTCGCATAGCAAATGGTTTCACAATGTCTGGTCATAATATAAGTTCTGTTTTGACCTCTAATTTCTCAGTTCCTAGGGTCTTTAATGTTCCTGACCTTTCTTACAATTTATTTTGTGTGGGACAATTAGCTAAGTTGGGTTATTACATTATCTTTGATTATTCTGGGTGTATTGTGCAGGATTTGAGGATGGGACAGGAGCTTGGGACAAGTCCCAAAGTTGGGCGTATGTTTCCTGTGGACAAACTTCGTCTTCCACTTGTTGCACTTGTTTCTGTTTTTGCAACTGCTGCAGTTTCTTCAATTCCTTCTCTTGCACTTTGGCATGCTTGACTTGGTCGTGCATCTTCCTCTCAGGTACAATAATTGGCTTTTGGAGGTTTGTTAGGTTTAATGTCTATAGAAAATTTTGATTGTGTTTTATGTCAGTTAGGAAAACAACCAGCTTTGCCTTTCAATTCTAGTGAATCAATATCCACTGATATCTTTGACCTTATTCATTTTGATGTTTGGGGGCCTTCCTCTGTCTCTAGTATTGGTAGGTCTTGATATTTTGTTATCTTTGTTGATAATTACTTTCGCTATAGCTGGATTTTTAATATGAAACATCGTTCTGAATTATTGCAAGTATATTCTACTTTTGCAAAAATGGTTGAAACTTAGTTTTCCAAAAGCATCAAAATTTTTTGATCTGATAATGCTCTTGCATACTCTCAATATGTTTTCCAAGTTGTTTTGCATTCCTATGGCATTATTCATCAACTAACTTGTCCAAGTACCTCTCAGCAAAATGGTAGAGCCGAACAAAAATTTTGTCATATTCTTGATACTGTTCGTGCTCTCCTTCGCTCTGCTAAAGTTCCTGCTCCTTTTTGGGGTGAAGCTATTGTTTATGCTGTTCATGCTATTAATTACATTCCAAGTCTTGTTATCCAAAATCGAACTCCATATGAGCGCTTTTTTGGGTCACCTCTAGACTATCATCACCTTCGCTCCTTCGGTTTTGCTTGTTTCCTTCTTCTTCAATCACATGAGTATAACAAACTTAAGCCTCAATCAAGGCTTTGTTATTTTCTTGGTTATGGCGAAACTCAAAAGGGGTATTGGTGTTACGATCCTATCTCTCATCGTCTTCATATCTCCTGCAATGTTGTATTTTGGGAACATCACTCCTTTGTCGAGCTCTCTCATTTCCGTGCCTCCTTATCTTCCTCCTTTGTCTTAGATTTTTTTCCATATGAGGCACATATTGCTTCTGTAGCAGCTCCTAATCCTCTTGTAGCTGCTCCTGATTCTCCTTTAGACTTTTCTGTCCAACCACCAGATATCCTTGATCCCTTTCCTAGTTCACCCTTTAATGAACAGATGAAAGATGAACAGGTTGAAGACGAGCTACCCAACCCTGAGCTTGGTCCCCTACTCCTGCTCCACCTGAAGATCTTGCACAAGACATTCCACCTCGGCGCTCAACTCAGGTAAGATCCATTCTTGCACAGTTTCTTAACTATCATTGTTACACTGCTCTTGTTACACTACACGAGCCTCACACCTATTGTGAGCCTTCCACTGACCCTTTATGGCAGATTACAATGAAAAAGGAACTTGATACTTTATCTAAAAACCATACTTGGGATTTGGTGACTCTCCCCCCTAGAAATCTGTGGTTGGTTGTAAGTGGATCTACAAGATTAAGACTCGCTCTGATGGGTCCATTGAGCACTACAAAACTCGTCTTGTTGCAAAAGGTTTTACACAGAAGTATGGGATTGGTTATGACGAGACCTTTACTCTGGTTGCTCGTATCTCATCTGTTCGTGCTCTCTTAGCTGTTGCTACTGCCAGTAAATGGGTCCTTTTTTAGATGGATGTCAAAAATGCATTCCTTAATGGGGATTTAAGTAAAGAATTTTATATGCAACCTCCTCCTAGTCTCTCTATTGAATCAAACAAGGTTTGTCACCTTCGATGTGCACTTTATGGCCATAAACAAGCTCCACGAACTTGGTTTGCCAAATTCAGCTCTACCATCTCTCACTTAAGTTACATGGCTAGTCATTATGATTTTGTCTTATTTCTTTGTTGCACTGACAAAGGCACTATTTTACTTCTCCTATATGTGGATGATATGATCAAAACTGGTAATAACCTTAATGGCATTTAAGAACTCAAGGATTTTCTTAGTTAGCAGTTTGAGATGGAAGATCTTGGATATCTCAGCTACTTCTTAGGTCTTGAAATCACTCATTCTACAGATGGCCTTTATATTACTCATGCTAAGTATGAATTTGAACTCTTATCTCGAGCTAGACTTACTGATAGCAAGATTGTTGACACTCCAATTGATCTTAATGCGCATTTGACTCCCTTAGGAAGGAAACCGTTGTCTAATCCCTCTTTTTATAGATGCTTGGTTGGCAGCCTAGTTTATCTCACTGTCACTTGTCCAGACATATCCTATGTTGTTCACTAGGTGAGCTAGTATCTATTCGCTCCATGATTGACTCATTATGCTGCTATTCTACGCATTCTTTGATACCTAAAGGGCACTCTCTTTCATGGTCTTTTCTACTCTGCTCAGTCTCCTCTTGTTCTCCGTACATTTTCTAATGCTGATTGGATAGGAGATCCAACTGATTGCAGGTCTACCACTGGTTATGGCTTTCTTCTTGGTTTTCCACTGATTTTTTGGTGAAGCAAGAAACAAATTCATATGGCCCGCTCTAGTATTGAAGCAGAATATCATGCCATTGTTGATACCAGAGTGCTATTCATATTACTCATAATGATGTCTTCCATGAACAGACTAAATACATCGAGATCGATTGTCATTTTATTCGTTATCATCTTGTTCATAGTGCTCTCAAGCTCTTCTCAGTCTCCTACAAAGATCAATTTGCAGATATATTCACTAAGTCACATCCTAAGAGACACCTTCATGATTTGGTCGACAACCTCAAGTTGGTCTCACACCTACCTTGAGTTTGAGGGGGGCTGTTAATGTGTATAGTGTTATGGGCTTTAGGCTCACCTAGATTACTTGTACAGCATACATGCTTGTACTAAACTCTTACTTGTACTACACACATATGCCTCCTATATAAAGGCTCTTATGTACATTCTTTTAGTATGAAATACAATATACTTATTCAGTATTTCTAACAATTAAAATTCACCAAAACTAGAGAGTTGGTTATAAGACAAGAAAATTGAGGTTAGTTTTGTGAGGTTGGTAAAAAAATCGGTAATTGTACCTTCAAGGTTGTTATATCTGAGGTTAACAAAAGTGATATCCTTTACATTTGAAAGTAATGATGGGATTTGGCCAATGAAGCTATTATTTCAAAGTAAAAGTTTAGTAACTTTCATAAGGTTCCCAAGCCATATGGGTAATGCACCTGTGAAATTGTAATCTTATAAGATTCAAAAGATTTTTGAGGGCAGACTACATACATGTTGCTACCTAAAGGTGATGATAGGATCTTACCGCTAAGATGATTTTATTGTAGATCCAAGGAGGAGAGTACCTTGAGATTTGAAGTGATGATGGCATCACACCACCAAATTTGTTAGCTAATAGATCCAATACAGTGAGTTTTGTAAGCAGGGGCAACACTACTCTATATTTAGGGGGTTCAAATGAACCCCCTGACTTCAAAAAAAAAATATATATATATATATATATATATTTGTTAGTTTAATACTTTAATTTATTTTTAAAAATATTTTTGCACATCCGAACTTAAATTTTGCACACTCTTACTTATTTCTAACTCTAAGAGTAAAGAGTAAGTGATTGTGAATTGTAAGTATAACTATTTTTTATAAATTTATATTATGTGTGTGAGTGTGTCTAATATTGATTGTGTGTATTACTTTTTGTTATAATGCTACATGTATGAATTCTGATGTGTGTGGACGTTTGTGTATACAATATAAATATAACATAAATTTATATAATTTAATAATTAGGAAATAAAGATGGTTTGTTATATGTTTGTGTATTGTTATCATGTTATAATAACTTTTTGTTATAAAGTTAGTAAAATTTAAGAAAAAATATTGTAAAGTTAGTGATTATCCAAGCATTTGATTGGTTAAATAGACACATAATGTATAAGTTTATGTATAATTTTTTTTTTGATGAACAAAATGGGGGGGGGGTGCGGGGGCAATCATTTGTGACTGACCCCCCAAGGCATGACCTAATAGGGGCACCCCCCACTAGGGAATGTTGGATTGAGCCATAGCTACTGTGACTGGGGCGCCACAGACCTCACTCTAGCACCCCAAGAGAGCCAGCAGGAGAGGGCAATGCAAGCTAGGAACCCTCCTCCCACACGGTACCTGCCACGACTCGATCAAGTGACCTTGTGCTTACATGCGGGATCTCTCCCAACTGGGCCACCCCTCCTAGGGTAAGTTTAGGTATAAATGAGTGTGATTATGTGAGTCAATAATCTATATATATATATATATATATATAATCGAAATCTCTGAAACTCCCACAATTTTTCGCGTTACCACTACTTTTTTTTAAGATTCTTTTTATTTTATTTATTTAAGTTTAATTTTTTTAAGAGAATAACCCGACTATTCTATATCTCTCCTGACTCCCCTCCTAATGTAGAAGAACTCCCTCTCCCTTTAAATCTCTAACCTTCCCCCAAATCCTTAACCTCACGGATGCAATCTCTTCCCAAAAAAATAAAAATTCCTAACGCTAATGCAGAAAGAGACCTAATGTAGAAGCACTCCCTTTCTCACTCTAAATCAATAACCTCTATGGGCTATGGCATTCCTGCCACAACGTTTTTAAATATATTGATTGGACTAGCTCAATATATTCCGAGAATGGTCAGGATCGATAGCTCTCATGGACTAGCTCTACCTTGAACAAACATGAGATGTAACGCCAAAATCTGATCCAACATGAACGGTGCAAAGCCAAAGAGGTGCGGTAGGGGCGATGATTGTTGTGAACCTTGCCATAGTCCGTTGGTGTGAAGAAGGGGTTGGAGTTGGGGTTGAGGCTGTCTCTCTCGAAGTCGATGAGGAGCCTAAGTGAAAGCGATGATTGTTCTGAACCATTGTCACAGTCCCAAGATAAGTTTAATTTACTAACAAATTTGTAATTAAGCATATTCAGATCAGGGTTAGGTTTTTTGCTTTGTTGTGTAGGCAATAATATACATCTAAATCCATGTAAAA